>NW_026893245.1:0-22318 GCF_033815535.1 Pezoporus flaviventris | reverse complement strand
TCACCCCCTCCCCTCCCCCTCCCCCCCCCCCCCTTTGCCCCGGACTTTGCCCCCCTCCCCCCGCCCTCCCCTCCCCCCCCCGGCCCCCGCCCCCTCCCCCGCGCCCATAAACGGGGGAGCCGCGGGTGGGGGAGGGGCGCGGAGAGCGCGGCGCGGAGGTGGGGGAGGGGCGGGGGGAGGGGCGTTTGGGGGGGTTTTGGGGGGTTTTTGGGGGATGGGGGTGGGTTTGGGGGGACGGGGGGGTTGGGGGTGGGTTTGGGGTGGTTTTGGGGAATTTTGGGGTGAAAAGGGGAATTTTGGGGTGGTTTTGGGGTTTTGAGGTGAAAAAAGGGAATTTTGGGGTGGTTTTGGGTGAAAAGGGGAATTTTGGGTGATTTTTGGGTTTTGGGGTGAAAAAGGGGAATTTTGGGGTGATTTTTGGGTTTTGGGGTGAAAAAGGGGAATTTTGGGGTGATTTGGTGGTTTTGTGATGGTGGTTTTGGGAATTTTGGGGTGATTTTTGGGTTTTGGGGTGGTTTTGGGGAATTTTGGGGTGATTTTTGGGTTTTGGGGTGAAAAAGGGGAATTTTGGGGTGGTTTTGGGTTTTGAGGTGAAAAAGGGGAATTTTGCGGTGATTTTGGGGTTTTGCGGTGGTTTTGGGGGAATTTTGGGGTGGTTTTTTGGTTTTGAGGTGAAAAAAGGGGAATTTTGGGGTGGTTTTTGGGTTTTGGGGTGAAAGAGGGGAATTTTGGGGGTGGTTTTGGGGTTTTGGGGTGTTTTGGGGGAATTTTGGGGTGGTTTTTGGGTTTTGGGTGGTTTGGGGCTGGTTTGAGGCAGTTTTGGGGCTGGTTTAGGGGGGGTTGGGGCTGGTTTTGGGGTGGTTTTGGGGAATTTTGGGGTGGTTTTTGGGTGAAAAGGGAATTTTGGGGTGAATTTGGGGTTTTGGGGTGGTTTTGGGGGAATTTTGGGGTGATTTTGGGGCTTTGAGGTGAAAAAGGGGATTTTGGGGTGATTTTTGGGTTTTGAGGTGAAAAAGGGGAATTTTGGGGTGATTTTGGGGTTTTGAGGTGAAAAAGGGGAATTTTGGGGTGATTTTGGGGTTTTGAGGTGAAAAAGGGGAATTTTGGGGTGGTTTTGGGGTTTTGGGGTGAAAAAGGGGAATTTTGGGGTGGTTTTCGTGGTTTTGGGGGTTTGGGGCTGGTTTGAGGCAGTTTTGGGGCTGGTTTAGGGGGGGTTGGGGCTGGTTTTGGGGTGCTTTGCGGGCCCTTTTTTGGGTGGTTTTGAGCCGTTTTGGGCGTTTTTGAGCCATTTTTGGGTGTTTCTGGTTATTTTCGAGCCATTTTGGGGTGGTTTTGGGGGTTTTGAGCAGTTTTGGGGTGGTTTTGAGGGTTTTTGAGCCGTTTTGGGCGTTTTTGAGCCATTTTGGGGTGTTTCTGGGTGGTTTTGGGTGGTTTTGATCCATTTTGGGGTGGTTTTGAGCCAGTTTTGGGTGTTTCTGGGTGGTTTTGGGGTGTTTTTGACCCGTTTTTGGGTGTTTTGGGGCCGTTTCAGGGTGCTTTTTAGCCATTTTTGGGTGTTTCTGGGTATTTTTGAGCCGTTTTCGGGTGGTTTTGAGCCGTTTTTGGGTGTTTTGGGGTCGTTTCGGGGTGGTTTTGACCCGTTTTTGGGTGTTTCTGGGTGTTTTTGAGTCGTTTTTGGGTGTTTTTGAGCCGTTTTTGGGTGTTTCTGGGTGTTTTTGAGCCGGTTTTGGGTGTTTTTGAGCCGGTTTTTTTTGGGTGTTTTGGGGTCGTTTCGGGGTGGTTTTGACCCGTTTTTGGGTGTTTCTGGGTGTTTTTGACCCGTTTTTGGGTGTTTCTGGGTGTTTTTGAGCCGTTTCTGGGTGTTTTTGAGCCGTTTTTGGGTGTTTCTGGGTGTTTTTGAGCAGTTTTTGGGTGTTTTTGAGCCGGTTTTGGGTGGTTTTGAGCCGTTTTTGGGTGTTTCTGGGTGTTTTTGAGCCGTTTCTGGGTGTTTTTGACCCGTTTTTGGGTGTTTCTGGGTGTTTTTGAGCCGTTTTTGGGTGGTTTTGAGCCGTTTTTTGGGTGTTTTGGGGCCGTTTCAGGTGTTCCCGGGCTCTCCCCAGGCCTCGCCATGGCCCCGCTGCCCCCCCCCCATGGTTGTGGCGTCGCTGCTGCTGCTGCTGAGCTCCAGTGAGGGCCCCCATTGGACCCATCGGGACCCATAGAAACCCCATAGAGACCCATTGGGACCCATAGAGAACCTATAGGGACCCATTGGGACCCATAGAAACCCCATACAGCCCTATAGAGAGCCATTGGGATCCAATAGGGACCCATAGGGACCCTATAGAGACCCCATAGAGACTCCATAGGGACCCATTGGGACCAATAGAGACCCCATAGAGAGCCCATAGGGACCCATTTGGACCCATAGAAACCCCATACAGCCCCATAGAGACCCCATAGAGACCCATTGGAACCCAATAGAGACCCCATAGAAACCCATTGGGACCCACAGAGACCCCATAGAGAGCCATTGGGACCCATAGAAACCCCATAGCGGCCCCGTAGGGACCCCATAGAGCGCCACAGAGACCCCATAGGGACCCAATAGAGACCCATCGGGACCCCATAGAGCCCCATAGAAACCCCGTAGAGCCCCATAGGGACCCCATAGACCCCAAAGAAACCCCATAGAGACCCACAGGGACCCATAGAGACCCATAGCCCCCATCTCACCCCCTCTCTCCCCCCCTCCCCCCCGCAGCGTCCTCCGCCGCCCCTCCCCCCACCCCCACCCGTCCCCCCCCCTCCCCCCTCCTGCCCCTCCCCCACCTCCGCGAGTATTTGGGCTCCGTGACCGGGAACCTCCTGGAGCACCTGGACCTGCCCCGGACCCACAGCAAGATCCGGTAAGGGGGGGGGGCACCCCCTAACCCACCGCTATGGGTCTGCCCCATAGCGCCCCATAACCCCACCCTATGGGTCTGCCCCATAACGCCCCCTAACTCCCCGCTATGGGTCTGCTCCACAGCACCCCCTAACCCCACCCTATGGGTCTGCCCCATAGCGCCCCATAACCCCTTCCTATGGGTCTGCCCCATAGCGCCCCATAACCCCACCCTATGTGTCTGCCCCATAGTGCCCCATAACCCCACCCTATGTGTCTGCCCCATAGCGCCCCATAACCCCACCCTATGTGTCTGCCCCATAGTGCCCCATAACCCCACCCTATGGGTCTGCCCCATAGCGCCCCATAACCCCTTCCTATGGGTCTGCCCCACAGCACCCCCTAACCCCACCCTATGGGTCTGCCCCACAGCACCCCCTAACCCCACCCTATGGGTCTGCCCCATAGCGCCCCATAACCCCACCCTATGGGTCTGCCCCACAGCGCCCCATAACCCCACCCTATGGGTCTGCCCCATAGCGTCCCATAACCCCACCCTATGGGTCTGCCCCATAGCACCCCCTAACCCCCCGCTATGTGTCTGCCCCATAGCACCCCCTAACCCCCCGCTATGGGTCTGCCCCATAGCACCCCCTAACCCCCCGCTATGTGTCTGCCCCATAGCACCCCCTAACCCCCCGCTATGGGTCTGCCCCACAGCACCCCCTAACCCCCCGCTATGGGTCTGCCCCACAGCACCCCCTAACCCCCCCGCTATGGGTCTGCCCCACAGCGCCCGTGTACGAGCAGGGCGCGGCGGCCATGCTGACCTACACCGGGATCCTCACGGACCAGCTCTACCATTGGTGGCAGGGGGAGCAGTGACCTCCGCGCCGCCAGGGGGCGCTCTGGGGCCACCCCCCCCCCCAATAAAGACCTCGCTCCCCATTGGTCCGGCTTCACGAAGGGGGCGGGGTTTATTCATAGAGGGGGCGGGGCCAACGCGAGGCCCCTCCCCCCCCTCCTTCACACGAGCTCCCCCTCCGGGGTCACGCGGGGGGCAGGGGGCGGCACCTGGAAGGGGCGGGGCCAAGCGGGGTCACGTGGAGTCAAGCCCTGCCCCATCCCCCTCCTCCCCCCCTTTTAAGCCCCGCCCCCTTTTACCTCCTCGTAGCCGCCCCAATCAACCTCGGCTTCTGATTGGTCGAACGCACCTGAGCGGCAGCCAATGGGAGAGAGCGGGGGGTGGGCGTGGTTTCCGGAAGCCCCGCCCCTTCCTCACCCCCCCTTTGACTTCCCGCGCGCTCACCCACTTCCGGTTCCGGTCCGTACTCGTTGCCGCCCCCTCGCCCGCTCCCTTTCGGCGCCGTCACTTCCGGCCCCGCCTCCCGGAAGTGACGTCGGCTGCACCAGAGCACCGCCCCCAAGATGGCGGCGAGGGCGAGGCCAACCGAGGCCGCCAGGGCCCACGTGGGAGGCGCGAAGGCTGCTGGGAAACCGGAAGTGTGAGGGAAACCGGAAGTGTCGCGAACCGGAAGTGGAGGGGTGAGACCGCCCTCACCTGCAGGGGGCGCCGTTGGCCCCGCCCCCTCCTCCGGCCAATCGCGGGGCAGCGCTGTAGGCGGGAAAAACGAAACAAGCACGTGATCGCAGCCACTTCCGGTCCCTCCCCCCTCCCCTCACACCCCCCCCTTACCGGAAGTGACGCCACGGATGACGGCGGCGGCGCTGTCGCCGCGGGCGTTGCGCGCGCGCACGGTGACGTCATAGGGCGTGGCCGGGCGCAGCCCCGTCAGCGTGTGGGAGGGGGCCGACGTGATGACGTAGGAGGGAGGGGGCGGGGCCCCGGGGACCCGAGCGCTGCGGAGGGGGGAGGGGAGGGGAGAGAACTCGTGGGTCCCTATGGGGTGCTGTGGGGCTCTATGGGGCTCTATGGGTTTATATGGAGTCTCTATGTGTCTCTATGGGGTCCCTATGTGTCCCTATGGGTCTCTATGGGGTCTCTATGGGGTCTTTATGGGTCTCTATGGGTCCCTATGTGTTCCTATGGGTCTCTATGGGTCTCTATGTTTCTCTATGTGTCTCTATGTGTCTCTATGGGTCTCTATGGGTCTCTATGGGTCTCTATGGGTCCCTATGGGTCTCTATGTGTCTCTATGGGTCTCTATGGGTCCCTATGGGTCCCTATGTGTCTCTATGGGTCCCTATGGGTCTCTATGTGTCTCTATGGGTCTCTATGGGTCTCTATGTGTCCCTATGGGTCTCTATGTGTCTCTATGGGTCCCTATGGGTCTCTATGTGTCTCTATGGGTCTCTATGGGTCTCTATGTGTCTCTATGGGTCTCTATGTGTCTCTATGTGTCTCTATGGGTCTCTATGTGTCTCTATGGGTCCCTATGGGTCCCTATGTGTCTCTATGTGTCTCTATGGGTCTCTATGGGTCCCTATGGGTCTCTATGTGTCTCTATGGGTCCCTATGGGTCCCTATGGGTCCCTATGTGTCTCTATGGGTCTCTATGTGTCTCTATGGGTCCCTATGGGTCTCTATGGGTCCCTATGTGTCTCTATGGGTCTCTATGTGTCTCTATGGGTCCCTATGGGTCCCTATGGGTCCCTATGTGTCTCTATGGGTCTCTATGTGTCTCTATGGGTCCCTATGGGTCTCTATGGGTCCCTATGTGTCTCTATGGGTCTCTATGGGTCCCTATGTGTCTCTATGGGTCTCTATGTGTCTCTATGGGTCCCTATGGGTCTCTATGTGTCTCTATGTGTCTCTATGTGTCTCTGTGTGTCTCTATGTGTCTCTATGGGTCTCTATGGGTCTCTATGTGTCTCTATGGGTCCCTATGGGTCTCTATGGGTCTCTATGTGTCTCTATGTGTCTCTATGGGTCTCTATGTGTCTCTATGGGTCTCTATGTGTCTCTATGGGTCCCTATGTGTCTCTATGGGTCTCTATGGGTCTCTATGTGTCTCTATGGGTCTCTATGGGTCCCTATGTGTTCCTATGGGTCTCTATGGGTCTCTATGTTTCTCTATGTGTCTCTATGTGTCTCTATGGGTCTCTATGGGTCTCTATGTGTCTCTATGGGTCCCACGGGTCCCACCTGAGCAGGAAGCTTTGGGCGCTGCCCCCATTGAACCCGGGGCTCCAGGAGATCCGCAGGGAGCTGGGGGTGGCCCTGGAGACGCGCAGGGAGCGGGGCGGGTCCGGGCGGTCTGGGGGGCACAGGGACCAGTACGGACCAGTATGGACCAGTATGGACCAGTATGGACCAGTATGGACCAGTACAGACCAGTACAGACCAGTACGGACCAGTATGGACCAGTATGGACCAGTACGGACCAGTATGGACCAGTATGGACCAGTACGGACCAGTGTGGACCAGTACGGACCAGTGTGGACCAGTATGGACCAGTATGGACCAGTATGGACCAGTACAGACCAGTATGGACCAGTATGGACCAGTATGGACCAGTATGGACCAGTACAGACCAGTATGGACCAGTATGGACCAGTATGGACCAGTACAGACCAGTATGGACCAGTATGGACCAGTATGGACCAGTACAGACCAGTACGGACCAGTATGGACCAGTATGGACCAGTACAGACCAGTACGGACCAGTATGGACCAGTACGGACCAGTATGGACCAGTATGGACCAGTATGGACCAGTACAGACCAGTATGGACCAGTATGGACCAGTATGGACCAGTATGGACCAGTATGGACCAGTACAGACCAGTATGGACCAGTATGGACCAGTATGGACAGGTATCCCAGTCCAGTCTATCCCATCCCAATCCCATCCCAATCCCCTCCCAGTCCCCCCCATTACCCCCCCATTCCCCCCCATTCCCCCCATACCCGCCAGGCGCAGCCGGAAGCGCCTCCTCGCCGTTCCCAGTTGGCTCCGCCCCACGCACTCCACCATTCCCAGTGTCCCGTTGCCGTCCCAGTACCCGGCATGGGCCTGGTCCCAGTTCAGGTACTGGGAGGGGGCCCGGGCCCACAACTGGGCCCAGTTCAGGGCCTGGGAGCGGAGCCGGGCCCGATCCTGGCTGATGTTGGCCACGGTCAGGAGGGCGCTGGTCCAGGGGGGGTCCGACCATTGGAGCTGCTGGAACCTGGAGGGGGGGGGAGACCATTGGGTCCATTGGGTGCCATTGGGTGCAGTTGAGTACCATTGGGTCCATTGGGTGCCATTGGGTGCCATTGGGTCCATTGGGTGCCATTGGGTGCCATTGGGTCCATTGGGTGCCATTGGTTGCCATTAGGTCGATTGGGTGCCATTGGGTGCCATTAGGTCGATTGGGTGAAATTGGGTCGATTGGGTGCCATTGGGTGCCATTAGGTCGATTGGGTGCCATTGGGTACCATTGGGTGCCATTGGGTCAATTGGGTGCCATTGGGTACCATTGGGTGCCATTGGGTCGATTGGGTGCCAATGGGTACCATAAGGTGCCATTGGGTCGATTGGGTGCCATTGGGTGCCATTAGGTCGATTGGGTGCCATTGGGTACCATTGGGTACCATTGGGTCGATTGGGTGCCATTGGACGCCATCGGGTACCATTGGGCACCATTGAGCGCCATTTGGCGCCATGGTTCCCATTGGGTCCCATTGGGTCCCATTGAGAACCATTGAGCGCCATTGGGCGCCATGGGTCCCATTGGGTGCCATTGGACACCATTGGGTGCCATGGGTCCCATTGGGTGCCGTTGGCACCATTGGGTGCCATTGGGTACCATTGAGCACCATTGAGCGCCATTGGGCGCCATGGGTCCCATTGGGCGCCATTGGACACCATTGGGTGCCATGGGTCCCATTGGGTGCCGTTGGCACCACTGGGTTCCATTGGGTCTCATTGGGTGCCATTGGGTGCCCTCAGGTACCTGCTGTCCGTGGTGCTGATGGGGCGGCCCCCTTGCTCCCAGTGCAGCTCCACGGGGGGCACCCCCCGCGCCCGGCACCCCACGGCCACGGCATCGGCTCCGTCCGGAACCAGCACCGGGATTGGCTCCGGCGCCGGCGCCGCCTCCAGCTCCGGCCCATCTGGGAATGGGGGTCAATGGGGGTGCCCTCCATTGACCCCCCATTGGGTGCCCTCCATTGACCCCCCATTGGGTGCCCTCCATTGACCCCCATTGGGTGCCCTCCATTGACCCCCATTGGGTGCCCTCCATTGACCCCCCCATTGGGTGCCCTCCATTGACCCCCCATTGGGTGCCCTCCATTGACCGCCCCATTGGGTGCCCTCCATTGACCCCCCATTGGGTGCCCTCCATTGACACCCCATTGGGTGCCCTCCATTGACCCCCCCATTGGGTGCCCTCCATTGACCCCCATTGGGTGCCCTCCATTGACCCCCCCATTGGGTGCCCTCCATTGACCCCCATTGGGTGCCCTCCATTGACCCCCCATTGGGTGCCCTCCATTGACCCCCATTGGGTGCCCTCCATTGACACCCCATTGGGTGCCCTCCATTGACCCCCCATTGGGTGCCCTCCATTGAACCCCATTGGGTGCCCTCCCTTGACCCCCCATTGGGTGCCCTCCATTGACCCCCCCCATTGGGTGCCCTCCATTGACCCCCCATTGGGTGCCCTCCATTGATGACCCCATTGGGTGCCCTCCATTGACCCCCCATTGGGTGCCCTCCATTGATGACCCCATTGGGTGCCCTCCATTGACCCCCCCATTGGGTGCCCTCCATTGACCCCCCATTGGGTGCCCTCCATTGATGACCCCATTGGGTGCCCTCCATTGACGATCCCCATTGGTTGACCCCCATTGAGTGCCCCCCTTCCATTGATGACCCCATTGGCTGCCCCCCCCATTGATGCCCCCCATCACTCCCACCCCATTGGCCACCCTCCATTCCACCCCACCCCCCACTTCCCCATTGGCTGCCCGTCCCTTGGCCCCGCCCCACTCACAGCGAATCACGAGGCGGATGACGGCGCGGGCGGGGGGCGGCACCCCTGTGTCCACGTGACACTCGTAGGCCCCGCCCATGTCCCGACGGGCTCCCGACACCCGCAGCCGCCCCACGGGGACCCCGCCGAGCGCCTCCAGCCCCACGGGGAGCCCCACGGAGCCCGGAGACAGCGCCCCCTGGTGGCGGGGAGGAATGTGGGCATGGAAGGGTCCCGTTGGGTCCCGTTGGATCTCATTGGGTCCCATTGGGTCCCATTGGATCCCATTGCATCCCATTGAGTCCCGTTGGGTCCCATTGGGTCCCATTGGATCCCGTTGGGTGCCGTTGGGTCCCATTGGATTCTGTTGGGTCCCATTGGATCCCGTTGGGTCCCATTGGATCCCATTAGGTCCCATTGGATCCCATTGGATCCCATTGGATCCCATTGGGTCCCGTTGGATCCCATTGGAACCCATTGGGTCCTGTTCGATCCCATTGGGTCCCATTGAATCCCGTTGGGTCCCATTGGGTCCCGTTGGATCCCATTGGGTCCCGTTGGATCCCATTGAGTCCCGTTGGGTCCCATTGGGTCCCGTTGGGTCCCTGCCCCATAGCCCACGCCCCACATCCCATAATAAGCCGTATCCCACCAGGCGCTGCCATCGGAGACTCCCGTCCAGCAGGGGGCGCCCTTCCGCCTCGCACTCCATCTCTACGCTCCCCCCTTCGTCCACCACCACGGGGTCGGGCGCCCGCACGATGGAGGGGGGGTCTGGGTGGGGGTCAAAGGTCAAGGTCAGGGTGCTATAGGGTGCCATAGGTGCTGTAGGTGCTATAGGGATGCTATAGGCCCTATAGGGATGCTATAAGGTGCTATAGGTCGCCATAGGGATGCTATAGGCATGCCATAGGTCCCCATGGGATACCATAGGGACGCTATAGGGATGCCACAGAGATGCCATAGGGATACAATAGGGATGCTATGGGGTGCCATAGGGATGCTATGGGGTGCTATAGGGATGCTATGGGGTGCCATAGGGATGCTATAGGATGCTATAGGGCAACATAGAGGTGCTATGGGATGCTATAGGATTCTATAGGGCAACATAGAGGTGCTATAGGATGCCATAGGGAAGCTATAGGGCTCCATAGGGATGCTATGGGGTGCCATAGGGATGCTATAGGGCGCCATAGGGATGCTATAGGGCACCATAGGGGTGCTAGAGGGTGCCATAGGGGTGCTATGGGGGTGCTATACAACACCATAGGGGTGCTATGGGGGTGCCATAGGGGTGCTATAGGGCGCCATAGGGGTGCTATAGGGCACCATAGGGATGCTATAGGGCGCCATAGGGGTGCTATAGGGCACAATAGGGGTGCCATAGGGCGCCATAGGGTGCTATGGGGCGCCATAGGGATGCCATGGGGTGCTATGGGGCGCCATAGGGTGCTATGGGGTGCCATAGGATGCTATGGGGCGCCATGGGGCTCACATTCCACGTCGAGGAGGACGCTGGCGCTGCCCTTGCCCTCGGCGTTCGCGCACTCCACCCGGTAGGAGCCGGCGTCGCTCCGGGACAGGTTCCCGATGGACAGCGAGCCCCCCGGGAGCAGCCGGTGCCGCGGCAACGGCGCTGGGGGCACCCGGCACCCAGAGGCACCCATTGGATCCCATAGAGACCCATGGCACCCATTGGATCCCAGAAAGACCCATTGGATCCCATTGAACCCCATTGGATCCCATAGAGAACCATGGCACCCATTGGATCCCAGAAAGACCCATTGGATCCCATTGAACCCCATTGGATCCCATAGAGACCCATGGCACCCATTGGATCCCAGAAAGACCCATTGGATCCCATTGAACCCCATTGGATCCCATAGAGACCCATGGCACCCATTGGATCCCAGAAAGACCCATTGGATCCCATTGAACCCCACTGGATCCCATAGAGACCCATGGCACCCATTGGATCCCATTGGTCCCATTGGATCCTATAGAGACCCATGGGACACATTGGATCCCATAGAGCCATTGGATCCCATAGAGACCCATTGGATCCCATTGAACCCCATAGAGACCCAAGGGACCCCATTGGACTCCATTGAATCCCGTAGAGACCCATGGGACACATTGGATCCCATAGAGACCCATTGGATCCCATAGAGACCCATTGGATCCCATTGAACCCCATAGAGACCCAAGGGAGCCCATTGGACCCCATTGAATCCCGTAGAGACCCATGGGACACATTGGATCCCATAGAGACCCATTGGATCCCATAGAGACCCATTGGATCCCATTGAACCCCATAGAGACCCACTGGATCCCATTGGACCCCATCCCCATTATATCCCGTTGGATCCCATTATAACCCTATTGGATCCCATTGGATCCCACTATAACCTCATTATATCCCATTGGATCTCATTGGATTCCATTATACCCCATTATATCCCACTCGATCCCATTGGATCCCATTATAATCCATTATAACCCCATTATAACCCCATTACCCCCCATTATAACCCCATTATCCCCCATTACCCCCCATTATAACCCCATTATCCCCCATTATAACCCCATTATCCCCCATTACCCCCCATTATAACCCCATTATAACCCCATTATAACCCCATTATAACCCCATTATCCCCCATTATAACCCCATTATCCCCCATTATAACCCCATTATAACCCCATTATAACCCCATTATAACCCCATTATCCCCCATTACCCCCCATTATAACCCCATTATAACCCCATTATAACCCCATTATAACCCCATTATAACCCCATTATAACCCCATTACCCCCCATTATAACCCCATTATCCCCCATTACCCCCCATAGCGCACCCATGCGGACGCCGGCGCGGCTCCAGGCGCAGTCGCGGGGGGGGGGATGCGCGTCCCCGAGCAGCGGCAGCAGCGCCCGGCCCTGCTCCCGAGCCAGCACCCGGCCCCCGGGGGGCGCGCGGAGCAATGGGGGGTCTGGGGGGGGGGAGGCATTGGCACCCATTGACACCCATTGACACCCATTGACTCCCATTGACTCCCATTGACACCCATTGACTCCCATTGACTCCCATTGACACCCATTGACTCCCATTGACACCCATTGACTCCCATTGACTCCCATTGGCACCCATTGACACCCATTGACACCCATTGATACCCATTGACACCCATTGACACCCATTGACACCCATTGACACCCATTGACTCCCATTGACACCCATTGACACCCATTGAGAGCCATTGACACCCATTGACACCCATTGACACCCATTGACACCCATTGAGAGCCATTGACATCCATTGACACCCATTGACACCCATTGAGAGCCATTGACATCCATTGATACCCATTGGCACCCATTGACACCCATTGACACCCATTGACACCCATTGATACCCATTGACACCCATTGACACCCATTGAGAGCCATTGACTCCCATTGACACCCATTGAGAGCCATTGACACCCATTGACACCCATTGAGAGCCATTGACACCCATTGACACCCATTGAGAGCCATTGACATCCATTGATACCCATTGGCACCCATTGACCCCCATTGACACCCACTGACACCCATTGACATCCATTGACACCCATTGATACCCATTGAGAGCCATTGATATCCATTGACGCCCATTGATGCCCATTGACCCCCATTGACACTCATTGACACCCATTGACCCCTATTGATACCCATTGACACCCATTGACACCCATTGACACCCATTGACCCCCATTGACTCCATTGACTCCCATAGACTCCCATTGAGCCCCATAGACTCCCAGTGACCCCCAGTGACCCCCAGTGTCCCCATTGACCCCCATTGACCCCCATCGCCCCCCACCGCCCCCCCCCACTCACGCCTCACGCTCAATCTGTGCCCGGCTCTCACGGTGACGCCGAGGGCGGGGCTGGCGGCCGCGCAGGTGATCACGTGACCCTGGTCCTCCAGCGCCACCTGCAGGCGGAGCCGCGACCCCACCGAGACCCCCCCGTGGGGGGCGGGGCTTGGGGGGAGGGGCTCCCCCGGCTCCCTGCCATAGGGGTCAATGGGGGCCCATAGGGGTCAATGGGGGGCCCATAGGGGTCAATGGGGGGGCAAATAGGGGTCAATGGGGGCCCATAGGCGTCAGTGGGGGCCCCATAGGGGTCAATGGGGGGGCTCATAGGGGTCAATGGGAGGGCCCATAGGGGTCAATGGGGGCCCATAGGGGTCAATGGGGGGGCAAATAGGGGTCAATGGGGGGGTCTATGGGGATCTATGGGGGGCTATGGGGTCTATGGGTGGCTATGGGGTCTACGGAGTGTATGGGGGCTATGGGGTCTATGGGAGTCAAGGGGGGACTGTGGGGAGCTATGGGGGTCTTTAGGAGGCTATGGGGGTCTGTGGGGGACTATGGGGGTCTGTGGGGGACTATGGGGTCTATGGGGGTCAATGGGCCTCTATGGGGCTCTATGGGGTCTATGGGGCTCCATGGGCTCTATGGGGCTCTATGGGGTCTATGGGGCTCCATGGGCTCTATGGGGTCAATGGGCCTCTATGGGGCTCTAAGGGGTCTATGGGGCTCTATGGGGCTCTATGGGGCTCTATGGGGTCAATGGGGCTCTATGGGGTCCATGGGGCACCCACGTGCGTCCGTGGTGGTGCCAGGTGAGGGTGGGGGCGGGGTGGCTGCTCCCGGTGACGCAGGTGAGGAGCAGGCGCTGGCCCAGGCGGGGCTCCCGGGGGGAGGCGCTGATGGAGACGGACTGGGGGGGGACTGCGGGCAGAGAGACCCATAGGGACCCATAGAGACCCATAGGGACCCATAGAGACCCATAGAGACCCATAGAGACACATAGAGACCCATAGAGACACATAGAGACACATAGAGACCCATAGAGACACATAGGGACCCATAGAGACACATAGGGACACATAGAGACACATAGAGACACATAGAGACACATAGAGACACATAGAGACCCATAGAGACACATAGGGACCCATAGAGACCCATAGAGACCCATAGGGACCCATAGGGACCCATAGAGACCCATAGAGACCCATAGAGACACATAGAGACACATAGAGACCCATAGAGACCCATAGGGACCCATAGGGACCCATAGAGACCCATAGAGACCCATAGAGACCCATAGAGACCCATAGAGACCCATAGAGACCCATAGGGACCCATAGAGACCCATAGAGACCCATAGAGACCCATAGGGACACATAGAGACCCATAGAGACCCATAGGGACACATAGAGACACATAGAGACCCATAGAGACCCATAGGGACACATAGAGACCCATAGAGACACATAGAGACCCATAGAGACCCATAGAGACACATAGAGACCCATAGAGACCCATAGGGACCTATAGAGACCCATAGGGACACATAGGGACCCATAGAGACCCATAGAGACCCATAGGGACCCATAGAGACCCATAGAGACCCATAGAGACCCATAGGGACCCATAGGGACCCATAGAGACCCATAGAGACCCATAGGGACCCATAGGGACCCATAGAGACCCATAGAGACCCATAGGGACCCATAGGGACCTATAGAGACCCATAGGGACCTATAGAGACCCATAGAGACCATAGAGACCATAGAGACCCATAGGGACCCATAGAGACGTATAGGGACCCATAGAAACCATAGAGATCCATAGAGACCCATAGGGACCCATAGAGACCCATAGAGACACATAGAGACCCATAGAGACCCATAGAGACCCATAGATACCCATAGATACCCATAGAGATCATAGAGCCCCAGTGAAGCCCCATAGAGCCCCATAGAGCCCCAGTGAAGCCCACAGAGGCGCACAGAGGACGCGGAGCCGGGCTCCTGCGCGGGGCGCCCCCTGCTGGTGGGCGGTGTCAGCGCAGGTGAAGGCGGCGCCGTTGTCCCCGGGGCTCAGGCGCAGCTCCAGGCTCCGCCCCCAGCCCGGGATTGGCTCCTGGAGGGCCCGGCCCTCCTGCGGGACCCATAGAGACCCATTGGGACCCATAGGGACCCATAGAGAGACCCATTGGGACCCATAGGGACACATAGAGACCCATTGGAACCCATAGAGACCCATAGGAGCCATAGCGACCCATAGGAGCCATAAGGACCCATAGGACCCATAGCGACCCCTAGGATCCATCGGGACCCATTGGGACCCATAGCACCCATAGGGACCCATAGAGACACATAGGGATCCATAGGACCCATAGCGACCCATAGGAGCCATAGCGACCCATAGGGACCCATAGGACCCATAGCAACCCCTAGGATCCATAGGGACCCATAGAGACCCATAGCACCCATAGGGACCCATAGAGACCCATAGGAACCCATAGAGACCCATAGGGACCCATAGGACCCATTGGGACCCATAGGGACCCTAACCCAGTCCCGCCCAGTCCCCCCCATTGGCTCCCACCTTGCTCCAGACGAGGCGGGGGGGGGGGTGCCCCCCACGTGCGTAGCACCCCAACCGCACGAGCTCCCCCACCCGGAAGGAGGCGTTGGGGGGCGGGGCCTCGACCCACAACGAATCGGGGGGGTCTGGGGGGGGGGAATGGCCCCATTGATTCTCATTGACCCCCATTGATTCCCGTTAACCTCCATTGACCCCCATTGAGTCCCATTGATCCCCATTGAGTCCCATTGACCCACATTGAGTCCTATTGAGCCCCATTGACCCCCATTGAGTCCCATTGCGCCCCATTGCCACCCATTGATCCCTATTGACCGCCATTGAGCCCCATTGAACTCCATTGACCCCCTTTGATCCCCATTGACCCCCATTGCTCCCCATTGCCCCATTGATCCCCATTGATCCCCATTGACCCCATTGACTGCATTGACCCCATTGATCCTCATTAATCCCCATTGACCCCCATTGATCCTCATTGACCCCCATTGACCCCCATTGAGCCCTATTGAACTCCATTGACCACCATTGACCCCCATTGATCCCCATTGCCCCTATTGACATCTGTTAAGCCCCATTGGCCCCCATTGACCCCATTGATCCCCACTGACCCCCACTGAGCCCCATTGAACTCCATTGATCCCCATTGCCCCCCATTGCCCCCCATTGCCCCCCATTGCCCCCCACTGCCCCCCATTGCCGCCCTTGATCCCCATTGGCTCACGGGTGATGCTCAGAACGAGGCTGGCCCTGGCCACGCCCACCCCCGGCACCGCCGCCTCGCACACCAGGGGGCGCCCGTGCTCGCTGCGCCGCGCCACCAGCGTCAGGTTCGATGACGTCACCGTGCCCCCCCCGGGGGCCTGGGGGGGAATGGGGGGTCATTGACACCCATTGACCTCCATTGAGCCCCATAGGCCCCCATAGACCCCGTAGACCTCCATTGACACCCATTGACCCCCATAGACCCCGTAGACCTCCATTGACACCCATTGACCCCCATAGACCCCATAGACCCCATTCAGCCCCATTGAACCCCATTGACCCCCATTGACCCCATGGACCCCGATTGACCCCCATAGATTCCCCCATAGACCCCCGTTGACCTCATTGACCCCCATTGATCCCATTGACCTCATTGACGCCCATTGACCACATCTACCCCATTGACCCCCATTGAGCCCCATTGATCCCATTGACCCCATGGACCCCCATAGATGCCCCCATAGATCCCCGTTGACCCCATTGACCGCACAGACCCCATTGACCCCCATTGATCCCATTGAGCCCCATTGACTGGATCGACCCCATTGGCCCCCATTGACCGGATCGACCCCATTGACCCCCATCGACCCCATTGACCCCATAGATGCCCCATTGACCTCCATCGACCCCATTGACCCCATAGATGCCCCATTGACCCCCATCGACCCCATTGACCCCATAGATGCCCCATTGACCTCCATCGACCCCATTGACCCCATAGATGCCCCATTGACCCCCATCGACCCCATTGACCCCATAGATGCCCCATTGACCTCCATCGACCCCATTGACCCCATAGATGCCCCATTGACCCCCATCGACCCCATTGACCCCATAGATGCCCCATTGACCTCCATCGACCCCATTGACCCCATAGATGCCCCATTGACCTCCATCGACCCCATTGACCCCATAGATGCCCCATTGACCCCATAGATGCCCCATTGACCCCCATCGACCCCATTGACCCCATAGATGCCCCATTGACCCCCATCGACCCCATTGACCCCATAGATGCCCCATTGACCCCCATCGACCCCATTGACCCCATAGATGCCCCATTGACCTCCATCGACCCCATTGACCCCATAGATGCCCCATTGACCTCCATCGACCCCATTGACCCCATAGATGCCCCATTGACCCCCATCGACCCCATTGACCCCATAGATGCCCCATTGACCCCCATCGACCCCATTGACCCCATAGATGCCCCATTGACCCCCATCGACCCCATTGACCCCCATAGATGCCCCATTGACCCCCATAGATGCCCCATTGACCCCATAGATGCCCCATTGACTCCCCCATTGCCCCCCATCGCCCCCCGTTCGCAGTCCTCCGGCCCGGCAGGGGGCGCACCGGCGCCGTGCTGCTCTCGCTGGCGCGCAGCTCCCTGCCCCCCAACCACCAGCGCAGGCGCGCGGGGGGGTTGCTGGGGGCGCTGGCGCACGTCAGGCTCAGGGACTCGTTCTCGGCGCCCCCCCGCGGCCCCACCAGCGTCACCTCCGAGGGGGGGTCTGGGACCCATGGAGACACGTTGGGACCCATAGGGAGCCATTGGGACCCATAGGGAGCCATTGGGACCAATTGGGACCCATTGGGACCCATAGGGAGCCATTGAGACCCATTGAGACCCATAGACCCCCATTGCCCCCCATTGACCCCCTTGTCCTCCATTGCTCCCCATTGCCCCCATTGCCTCCCATTGTCCCCATTACCTCCATAGCCCCCATGACCCCATAGCCCCCCATTAAATGATTGCCCCCATTCCCCCCATACCCCCCATTACCCCCATAGCCCCCATTGCCCCCATTGCCTCCCATAGCCCCCATTGCCCCCCATTACCCCCATTACCCCCATAGCCCCCCATTACCCCATTGCCCCCTATTACCCCCATAGCCCCCATTGCCCCCCATTACCCCATTGCCCCCTATTACCCCCATTATCCCCATTCCCCCCCATACCCCCCATTACCCCCATAGGCCCCATTCCCCCCATTCTCCCCCATTCCCCCATAGCCCCAATTGCCCCCATTGCCCCCCATCACCTCATTGCCCCCCATAGCCCCCATTGAGCCCAATTGCCCCCATTCCCTCCATCACCCCCCATTGCCCCCCATCACCTCATTGCCCCCCATAGCCCCCATTGAGCCCAATTGCCCCCATTCCCTCCATCACCCCCCATTGCCCCCCATCGCCCCAATTGCCCCCATTGCCCCCCATCACCTCATTGCCCCCATAGCCCCCATTGTGCCCAATTCCCCCCATTCCCTCCATCACCTCATTGCCCCCATAGCCCCCATTGCGCCCAATTGCCCCCATTGCCCCCCATCGCCCCCCATAGCCCCATCGGCTCACAGGTCACGTGCAGGGTGACGCTGGCGCTCCCCCCGGCCGCCAGGGGGCGCTGTGTCTGCACGCGGCACCGCAGGGTGGCGCCGTCGTCCCCCCGGCTCACGGCCACCGCCAGGGGGCTCCGCGTCACCGCCAGGGGGCGCTGCGTCAGCCAGGGCGCTGCCAGCGGCCTCCCGTCCTGCAGGGGGCGCCCAGTGACACCCAGTGACACCCAGTGACCCCCATTGACACCCATTGATACCCATTGATACCCATTGACACCCATTGACACCCATTGATACCCATTAACACCCATTGACCCCCATTGACACCCATTGATACCCATTGACACCCATTGACCCCCATTGACTCCCATTGATACCCATTGAGACCCATTGAGACCCATTGACCCCCATTGACACCCATTGACACCCATTGACCCCCATTGACTCCCATTGATACCCATTGAGACCCATTGGCTCCCATTGACACCCATTGACTCCCATTGACACCCATTGGCTCCCATTGACACCCAGTGACACCCATTGGCTCCCATTGACACCCATTGACACCCAGTGACACCCAGTGACACCCATTGGCACCCATTGGCTCCCACTGACACCCGTTGACACCCAGTGACACCCATTGGGTCCCA
Source organism: Pezoporus flaviventris (assembly GCF_033815535.1). NCBI lineage: Eukaryota > Metazoa > Chordata > Aves > Psittaciformes > Psittacidae > Pezoporus > Pezoporus flaviventris. Next base: position 3,324 of record NW_026893245.1, on the reverse strand, counting down.
TTCACACCCATTGGCTCCCGTTGGCTCCCATTAACACCCATTGACACCCATTGGCTCCCATTGGCTCCCATTAGCTCCCATTACCCCCTTACCCCCATTGCCCCCATCAGCCCCATTACCCCACTGCCCCCCATTGCCCCCATTAACCCCATTGTCCCCATTACCCCATTGCCCCCATTGCCCCCCATTGCCCCATTACCCCCATTGCCCCATTACCCCCATTGCCCCCCATTACCCCCATTGCCCCATTACCCCCATTGCCCCATTACCCCCATTGCCCCCCATTACCCCCATTGCCCCATTACCCCCATTGCCCCATTACCCCCATTGCCCCCATTACCTTGTCCCAATGGAGGCTGGGAGGGGGGTTCCCCCCCCGCACGACGCACACCAGCTCCAGGGTGTCCCCCGCCCGCACGTGGGGCGAATCCAGGCCCTCGATGGTGGGGGGGCCCGGGGGGACTGGGGGCAATGGGTCAGAATGGGGGGGATCCATTGGGGTCAATGGGGGGGTTCAATGGGGATCAATGGGGCTCAATGGGGTTCAATGGGGGTCAATGGGGTTCAATGGGGTTCAATGGGGGTCAATGGTGGTTAATGGGGGTCGAAGTGGGTCAATGGGGTTCAATGGGGATCAATGGGGGTCAATGGGGGTCAATGGGGGTCAATGGGGGTCGATGGGTGCTCACAGAGGACGTCAAGGACGAGCGCGGCCTCGGTCGGGGCAGCCCCGGCCTCATTGGATGCGCTGCAGAGCAGGCGCTGTCCATGGTGCTGGCGCTGTGGGGTCAGCCTGGGGCAATGGGGGCAATGGGGGTCAATGGGGGGCAATGGGGGTCATTGTAAGTCAATGGGGTCAATGGGGGGCAATGGGGGCAATAGGGGGCAATGGAGTCAATGGGATCCAATGGGGAACAATGGAGTCAATGGGGGGCAATGGGGGCGATGGGGGGTGATGAGGGTCAATGGAGTCAATGGGGGTAAATGGGGGTCAATGGGCTTTAATTGGCCTCAATGGGACTCAATGGGCTACACTGGTCTATACTGGTCCATACTGGTCTATACTGGTCCATACTGGTCTATACTCGTCCATAATGTTCCATACTGGTCGATACTGACCCATACTGATCCATACTGGTCTATACTGGTCTATACTGGTCCATAATGTTCCGTACTGGTCCATACTGGTTTATACTGGTCTATATTGGTTTATACTGGTTTATACTGGTCCATACTGGTCTATACTGGTTTATACTGGTTTATACTGGTCCATACAGGTCTAGGGGGCGCTCACCTGACGGTGACTTCAGCACTGCTCAGTTTCGGGTGGGAGCCCTCGAAGATGCGGGGGGAGGCGTCAGGCAGCGGCTGCCCCCCTGTGCCAAAATCACCCTAAATCAGCCCAAAAGCAGCCCAAATCACCCCAAACCACCAAAAAACACCCAAAACACCCCAAAAATCACCCCAGAACACAAAAAATCACCCCAAAACACCTCGAAACCACCCCAAAATCAGCCAAAACACCCCAAAATCACCCAAAACCACCCGAAAATCACCCCAGAACACAAAAAATCACCCCAAAACACCTCGAAACCACCCCAAAATCAGCCAAAACACCCCAAAATCAGCCAAAACCACCCGAAAATCACCCCAGAACACAAAAAATCACCCCAAAACACCTCGAAACCACCCCAAAATCAGCCAAAACACCCCAAAATCAGCCAAAAACACCCTAAAATCACCCCAAATCAACCCCAAACACCGCAAAACAGACCAAATCTCCCCAAACACCCCAAAATCCCACAAAACACCCCAAAATCACCCAAAACATCCCAAAATCAGCCAAAACCACCCTAAAATCAACCCAAATCAACCCCAAACACCGCAAAACAGACCAAATCTCCCCAAACACCCCAAAATCCCCCAAAACACCCCAAAATCCCCCAAAACACCCCAAAATCAGCCAAAACCACCCGAAAATCACCCCAAATCAACCCCAAAAAACCCCAAAACAGACCAAATCTCCCCAAACACCCCAAAATACCCCAAAACACCCCAAAATCAGCCAAAACCACCCTAAAATCACCCCAAATCAACCCCAAAAAAAACCAAAACAGACCAAATCTCCCCAAACACCCCAAAATACCCCAAAACACCCCAAAATCACCCAAAACATCCCAAAATCAGCCAAAACCACCCTAAAATCAACCCAAATCAACCCCAAAAAAACCCAAAACAGACCAAATCTCCCCAAACACCCCAAAATCCCCAAAACACCCCAAAATCACCCAAAACACCCCAAAATCTCCCAAAACACCCCAAAATCACCCAAAACACCCCAAAATCACCCCAAAAAACCAAAATCACCCAAAACACCCCCAAATCTCCCCAAACACCCCAAAATCACCCGGAACCCCCCCAAATCCCCCAAAACACCCCCAAATCACCCAAAATGACCCAAACCAGACCAAAATTCACTCCCCTCCCCCCAAATGACCCCAAATGACCCCAACCTCCCCCCCGCGTTGACGTCACCGAGCGTGAGAACGAGGCGCGGGGCGGGGCGTGCGTCGTGGGCGTGGCAGCGCACGTGCACCTCGGCCCCGCCCACCCAGGGCAGCTCCGCCCCCGGCGGCAGCTCCAGCGCCGGCGGCCCCGGAGGCACTGGGGGGGGGGGGGGGAGACCTATAGAGCCCCATAGAGCCCCCATAGAGCCCCATAGAGCCCCATAGAGCCCCCATAGAGCCCCATAGAGCCCCATAGAGCCCCCATAGAGCCCCCATAGAGCCCCATAGAGCCCCATAGAGCCCCTATAGAGCCCCATAGAGCCCCATAGAGCCCCATAGAGCCCTATAGAGCCCCTATAGAGCCGCATAGAGCCCCATAGAGCCCCTATAGAGCCCCATAGAGCCCCATAGAGCCCCTATAGAGCCCCATAGAGCCCCTATAGAGCCCCATAGAGCCCCATAGAGCCCCTATAGAGCCCCATAGAGCCCCTATAGAGCCCCATAGAGCCCCCATAGAGCCCCATAGAGCCCCATAGAGCCCCATAGAGTCCTATAGAGCCCCCATAGAGCCCCTATAGAGCCCCATAGAGCCCCATAGAGCCCCCATAGAGCCCCATAGAGCCCCCATAGAGCCCCATAGAGCCCCATAGAGCCCCTATAGAGCCCCATAGAGCCCATAGAGCCCCATAGAGCCCTATAGAGCCCCATAGAGCCCCTATAGAGCCCCATAGAGCCCCATAGAGCCCCATAGAGCCCTATAGAGCCCCATAGAGCCCCTATAGAGCCCCATAGAGCCCCATAGAGCCCCATAGAGCCA
>NW_026893244.1:0-39044 GCF_033815535.1 Pezoporus flaviventris | reverse complement strand
TTCTGGTAATGGGATCAGGATGATGCTGGGGGGGTCCTGCCTGTGGTAATGAGATCAGGATGATGCTGGGGGTCCTGCCTCTGGTAATGGGATCAGGATGATGCTGGGGGGGTCCTGCCTCGGTAATGGGATCAGGATGATGCTGGGGGGTCCTGCTTCTGGTGACAGTATCGAGATGATGCTTGGGGTGGTCCTGCCTTTGGGACCGGGATCAGGATGATGCTGAGGGGGTCCGTCTCCGGTACAAGAATAGGGATGATGCTGGGGGGGTCCTGCCTTTGGTACAAGAATAGGAATGAAGCTGGGGGGGGGGGTCCTGCCTCCGGTACCGGGATTGGGATGATGCTGGGGGGGGTCCTGCCTCCGGTACCGGGATCGGGATTATGCTGGGGGGGGTCCTGCCTCCGGTACCTGGATTGGGATGATGCTGGGGGGGGTCCTGCCTCCGGTACCGGGATCGGGATTATGCTGGGGGGGGTCCTGCCACCGGTACCGGGATACCCCTGCGATGCTCGGGTCTCCAGCGCTGGTACCAGGATGGTGCCGGGGGCGGGGGGGGGGGAGAAATGGTCCCGGTCCGGGATGGAGCTGGTGCCGAGAGGCTCCCACCTGCGGTCCCGGTCTCGGGGTGGCACCGGGGGCTCGGGGGGGTCCCGGCCGCTGTCACCTACCGCCTGCCGGCGCTGGGGGCCCCGTGCAGGGACGACGGCCACGACATGCGGGACTTCCGCAGCCCGGGCCGGTCGCCGGTGTCCACCGCGTCCGCCCGCTCCATGGGCCGGGGCCGGTGGCGGTCGGCGTCGGAGAAGCCCCGGTGTCGGATGCGGATCGGGGTGCGGGGCTGGCGCCAGAGGTGCTGGGGGGGCTTCAAGGTGCTGGGCCCCTCCCGGGTACCGGTAGCGACAGGGAGAGGCTTTTCCGGGAGCCCGGTACCGGCTCCATCACCCCCGGGACCGGGGGGGGGGGAAGGGGGGGGGAACGGGACCCCGCGGTGCTCCCGGTCCCGGTCCCCGGTCCCTACCGGTGCTCGGTGGCGGCGCTGCCCGGCCCCGGGCTCCGCATGGCCCCGTGCAACCGGTTGGGACGACCCCGGGGGGGGGGGTGGCGCCAAGCGCCGCCGGTGCCGCCCCCCCGCCCCGGTACGAGGCGGAGCGAACCCCCCCCCCTCCCCTTTACATCACCCCCCCCATAAGGAATCCCCCCCATCAGGAATCCCCCCCCCATCGGGCTATCCCCACACCACCTCCCCCCCGGAACCAACGGGGGACCCCCCCACCTTTGCAATGGGGGTCACCCCTCCAAACCCCCTATCCCCACTCATAGCACAAAGAGGGGGGGTCCGATGTGAAGCACACCCCCCCCCAGTTTGCACCCATTGGTGTCAATGGGTGCGGACTGACACCTTCATCCCCCCACACCCCACCCCGCATTAAAGCCAACCCCAATATCCTGCCCCCACCTAAGGGGATCCATTGGGAATGGGATGGGAATGGGATGGGAAAAGGGGGGGGGGGGGGGGATGCTCCCTGGAATGTTCGGGGATGATTCATTGCAGCGAGGGAGGTTCGTGGCACGACGCCGGCTGCCGGCACCGCCGTGGGTGCCCCCCCCGGGTACCACGGTGGCACCGAGGGGAGGTCAATGCACGGGGGGGGGTGTCTATGGACCCACCGGTGAAGGGGGTGGATGAGGGTTGGGGGGGTTCGGAGGCTTGGATTGGGGGGCTGTTCCTGAGCCATCCCCCCCCAACTCCATGGTGGGGACTTGGTAGGGGCCAGTGGGGCCGGGCAGCGCCGGTAGCGCTGGTGGTGCCTGTGTGGGCACCGTCCTTGGCACCATCCCCATCCTCATCCCTACCCCTGTTACTATCCTTATCCCTATCCCTATCCATATTCCCATCCCTATTCCTATCCTTATAATTAACCCTATCCCTATCCCTATCCTTATCCTTATCCCTATCCCTATCCCCATCTCTATCCCTATCCCTATAACCATCGCAATCCCTGCCCCTATCCCTATCCCCATCCCTATCCCTATCCCTGTCCCTATACCCATCGCCATTCCCACCCCCATCCCCATCCCCATCCCTATCCCAATCCCTATCCCAATCCCCATCCCCATCCCCACCCCTATCCTTACCCCAGGCCATGTCCTGGCTCCGGGGAATGTCCCTTACCTGGACACTGTCCTGTCCTGGTTCCAGGCAACATTCCCATTGTTCCCATCCTGGACCACATCTACATCCCGGTCACTGCCTCATCCCTGGCACTACCCCTGTCCTATTGGACATCCTCATCCCCATCCCGGTCCCCATCCCACAGCATCCCCCCAGGGGGGTCCCTGCCTGCAGGGCAGGAGCAGGGCAAGGTGCTGGGACGTGGGACCCGAGGGGGGGGCTGCTCCGGGAGCTTCCATAGGGAATGGCACCGAAGCCCTTGGCACAGCTCGGAACCGGGCACTGCCAAGGATGGCAGCGAGCACCGGGAGCAGCGGGGATGTGGGGAGGGATCGGGGGGGTCAGGGGGTGTGGGATGGATGGGCATGGAATGGCATGGATTGGTATGGAATGGGATGGGATGGTATGGAATGGGATGGGATGGTATGGAATGGGATGGATGGGCATTGAATGGCATGGATTGGGATGGAATGGGATGGACATGAAATGGCATGGGATGGATGGGCATGGAATGGCATGGATTGGTATGGAATGGTATGGGATGGATGGGCATAGAATGGCATGGATTGGTATGGAATGACACCTGGAATGGCGTATGGAACCAAATGGAGAGTGAGACTCACGCTGCATGGATTGGCATGGAATGGCATGGAATTTAATGGAGCCACATGGAGAGTGAGCCTCACATCCCTTTGCACAGCACGGAATGGCATGGAATGGCACATGGAATGGCACATGGAATGGCACATGGAATGACACATGGAATGGCACGGATTGGTGCATGGAACCACACGGGATCGAGCCCCATCCCACACAGCCCGATCCGGATCCTCCGGTGGGGCCCGATCCTGCCCCGGTGCCTCAGGGCGGGGGGCGGGGCCTGTGGGTGAAGTGGGGGGGACCCCGACATCCCCCGAGCTCCGAGCGGTGGAGCCGCGGCTCTCCCCCCCCCCCCAAATCCCGGTGTGGGGTGGCCGCGGGGGGCAGGATCCCGGCGGTCCCGTTCCCATTCCCAGTCCCCATTCCCATTCCCGGTCCCATTCCCGTTCCCATTCCCGGTCCCGTTCCCATTCCCAGTCCCGTTCCCATTCCCGGTCCCGTTCCCATTCCCGGTTCAGCTCCAGTTTCCGGTCCCGTTCCATTTCCCATTCCCACTCCCGGTCCTATTCCTGTTCCTGGTCCCGTTCCCATTCCCGTTCCCGTTCCTATTCCCTGTCCTGTTCCAATTTCCATTCACACTCCCTATCCCATTCCCTTTCCCATTCCCATCCCTATTCCAGTCCCTGTCTTTTTCCCGTTCCCATTCCCATTCCCATTCCCGTTCCCGTTTCCGTTCCCATTCCCGTTCCCATTCCCATCCCCATTCCCGTTCCCGTTTCCGTTCCCATTCCATCCCCATTCCGGTCCCTGTCTCATTCCGTTCCCATTCCCATCCCCATTCCCGTTCCGGTGCCAGCGGCGGTGGAAACACGGCCCCGGGCACGGCGGGGGGGGGGGGGGGGGGGGGGGGAGTTGGTCCCGGGATCCCGGCGCCACCGCACCCCGTGTGAACCGAGCCCTGGGCCCGGCGCCCGGAACTCGGGTCCCAATGGACCCCAATGCACCCCAATGTACCCCAATGTACCCCCATGTACCCCAATGTGCTCAATGTACCCAATGCACCCCTATGTACCCCAATGTACACCATGTACCCAATGTAACCCAATGCACCCCAATGTACCCCATGTACCCAATATACCCCCATGTACCCCAAAGCACAACAATGGACCTCAATGGACCCCAATGCACCCCAATGTACCCCATGTACCTCAATGTACCCCAATGCACCCCAATGTCCCCCAAAACACCCCAAAGCACCCCAATGTCCCCCAAAACACCCCAAAGCACCCCAATATCCCCCAATGCACCCCAATGCACCCCAAAGCATCCCAATGCACTCCAATGTACCGTATGTACCCCATGTACCCCAAAGCACCCCAATGTCCCCCAATGCACCCCCATGCACCCCAAAGCACCCCAATGTCCCCAAAGCACCCCAAAGTCCCCCAATGCACCCCAAAGCACCCAATGTCCCCCAATGTCTCCAAAGCACCCCAAAGTCCCCCAATGCACCCCCATGCCCCCCCTTTTTCCCGGTGCGTATCCCTTTAAACCCCCCTCCCTCTCCCCCCCCCCTCGCCGCGGCTGCGCCACTCGCGCATGCGCACTCTCTCCAGCCGGCTGACCGACGCCCCGGAAGGCCTCGGCGGGGCCGGCCGGAAGCGGGGCGGGCGCTGGAGGCTTCCAGAAGCGGCCGGTGCCCGGTGGCGGTGCCCGGTGAGGCCCGGCCATGGTGGATTACAGCGTGTGGGACCACATCGAGGTCTCGGACGATGAGGACGAGACGCCACCCCAACATCGACACCGCCAGCCTCTTCCGATGGCGGCATCAGGTGAACCAGGCCCCGCTTAACCCCCCCCCTCCCCAACGGTAGGCCCCGTTGCTATGGTAACCGCCGCCCCGCCGCCCCCATAGCAACCCCCATGGGGGAAGGGGGGGGGGCATCCGGTGTTTCCATGGCAACCGGAGCAGGGACTCCCCATGGGGGGGGGGGGGGAGCCCCCCTTGTTCCCATGGCAACCGGCAACGGGACTCCCCATGGAGGGGAATCCCCTGTTGCTATGGCAACCGGCGCCCCCATAGCAACTCCTCTGTGGGGGGGGGGAAACCCCTGTTGCCATGGCAACCAGCACCTGGATACCCCCATCGCGGGGGGAGGGAAGGGGGGTTTCTCTTACGGGGGGGGGGGGGGGGGAAATCCCCTTGTTGCCATGGCAACTGGTGCCTGGGACCCTCTATGGGAAGCGACTGACCCCTCCATCTGCTGTTCCCGTTTCCATGGTAACTCCTCCCCCCCCCCCGGTTTTTGGTCCTTCCCTCCCATCCTCACCATGTCCAGGGCTGGAAGAACCCATTGAGATAAACGGGGGGGGGGGATCCCATTCCCGGAAGCTGGATCCATGGGGACTGGGAATGGCGCAGTATTTGCATGCAGAGGGAATGATGCTGCTGCTTCTGGTGTTCCCATCACCTTATTCCATAAGGATAACGGATCCAGGTGTGCCTGGACCGGGGTGGGGGGTGTTAGCATCCTTTTCCTTGCGGTCTCCTTCAGGCTCGGGTGGAGAGGATGGAGCAATTCCAGAAGGAAAAAGAAGAGCTGGATAAAGGCTGCCGGGAATGCAAACGGAAGCTCGCCGAGTGCCAGAAGAAGATGAATGAACTGGAAGTGTCATCGCCGGGAAGCGGGAAGGGGGAGCTGGAAAAGCTCCAGGCCGAGGCCCAACAGCTACGGAAGGAAGAGAAAAGCTGGGAGAAGAAACTAGAAGAGCTGAAGAAGAAGGAGAAGAACCTGCCTTGGAACGTGGATACCCTCAGCAAGGATGGCTTCAGCAAGGTTTGGGATTGGGAAACCCCTCTTTGGGATCACCCCCTTCCCCTTTTGGGATCACCCCCTCTTTATCCATGAGCTTCATCCTCCCATCCTCTCCCATCCTTCCCCTTTTTTCCAGAGTGTTTTCAACGTCAAAGCCGAGGAGAAGGAGGAAACGGAGGAGCAGAAGGAGAAGAAGCACAAGAGCTTCGTGGAGAGGCACGAGAAGCAGATCAAACACTTTGGTGAGTGCTTGAAGCAGGGAGATTCCCATTGTTTGGAAGACTGCCCCCCCCCGAGTCCATCCTAACCCATGGGATGCTCCCGGGATGCAGGGATGCTGCGGCGTTGGGATGACAGCCAGAAGTACCTCTCGGATAACCCTCACTTGGTGTGCGAGGAGACGGCCAACTACCTGGTGATCTGGTGCATCGACCTGGAGGTGGAGGAGGTAGGGAAGCCTTTGGCTCGGGATTGCCCTTTCCTGCTTGGAATTTGGGGTGGGGGGCGATGACTTAGGTTGAGAAAGGTGGGGAAGAGCCTGGAGTCCCCTTGGAGCAAAGGAACTGAGGCTGTTGGGATGGGGATTCCCTTTGGAGCCAGGGCAGGAGTTCCCCATTCCTTTTCCTTGCATTGCTGCTGCCCTCTGGAAGCCCAATCCCAATGGGATTCCTCTTGGAGGCAGAGCAGGAGCTCCCCCATCCCCTTTCCTTGCATTGCTGCTGCCCTCTGGAAGCCCAGTCCCAATGGGATTCCCATTGGATTTCTCCTGTTGATGCAGCCAGCATCATCCCACCTTCAGAAGGTCCTCCTGAAGCCTCCTTCTCTTTGACCTCAGCCCCAAGAGGGCTCCATGTGGACACAGAATTCCCAAAGCAGGGAATAATTGGGGTTGAAAAAGCCCTTTTGAAGGAGTGGGGGGAGTGTTTTGGGGGTGCCCTCACCCCTTTTCTCCTTTCCCCTTTCCCCCCTCCCCAGAAGCATGCCCTGATGGAGCAGGTCGCCCACCAGACCATCGTCATGCAGTTCATCCTGGAGCTGGCCAAGAGCCTCAAGGTGGACCCCAGGGCCTGCTTCAGGCAGTTCTTCACCAAAATCAAGGTAAGGACCCCCCTATCTCCCCCCCTCCATCCCATATCCGTATCCCTGCATCCCTATATGTGTGTTCCCCCCATAGACAGCCGACCAGCAGTACATGGAGGGCTTCAACGAGGAGCTGGAGGCCTTCAAGGAGCGGGTGCGGGGCCGGGCCAAGGTGCGCATCGAGAAGGCCCTGAAGGAGTACGAGGAGGAGGAGAGGCAGAAGCGCCTGGGGCCAGGGGGGCTCGACCCCGTCGAGGTCTACGAGTCCCTGCCAGCCGTGAGTGTCCCCCCGACCCCTTCCTTGGCCCCATGGGTTTGGAAGGGAGCTTGGATTCCGGCCAAGCCAAGCGTTCCCGGTGCTTCCGAGGGCATTGTGAACCTGTGACGTTGAGGGCATCATCTGCATGGGTTGGGATCCATCCAGTCCAGCCATTCCCATCACTTCCCAGGCCATCACTAACCCATGGCATTGAGGGCATCGTCTGCATGGGTTGGGATCCATCCAGTCCAGCCATTCCCATCACTTCCAAGGCCATCACTAACCCATGGCGTTGAGGGCATCGTCTGCATGGGTTGGGATCCATCCAGGCCAGCCTTTCCCATCACTTCCAAGGCCATCACTAACCCATGGCGTTGAGGGCATCGTCTGCATGGGTTGGGATCCATCCAGGCCAGCCATTCACAGTGCATCCAAGGCCACCACTACCAACACTGGTTGGGAATGCTTCCATGGATGGGGACTCCAGCACTGCCCTGGGTTGGAACCCTGAGCACCCTTTAGGTGGATAAACTCATCCCGATCTCCATCCCAGCCTCCCCTGCTGCAACTTGAGGCCGTTCCCTCTCGTTCCTTAGGGATAAAGCAAGAAAACCGGGATACGGTGGGATTTGGGGGGGATGGGGGTGGTCCTCATGTGCATCTTTCCCCTAACAGGAGCTCCAGAAGTGCTTCGATGTCAAGGATGTCCAGATGTTACAAGATGCCATCAGCAAAATGGATCCGACTGTGAGTGTTTCCCTGCTTCCCCATCCCGGGAGCTTCCTGGAAGTGGGAATACCGGAAGAGCACCCCCCCAATGCATTTCCTGCCCCATTCCAGGAAGCCAAGCACCACATGCAGCGCTGCATCGACTCCGGCCTCTGGGTCCCCAATGCCAAGAGTGGGGAAGGAGCTGGAAAAGCGGAAGCGAGGGCTTGGAAGAGGAAGCGAAGAAGGAAAACGGGGATGAGGAGGAGGAAGGAAACGCGTGAGCTTGGGGGGGGGCACGGATGGGGGGACACAGAGGCAGAAGCACCTGGAAAGAGGGAGAAGATGAATGGAAAGGAGGAAAAGCAAATGGGAAGGAGCCACAAAGAGGAGGGAAGGGGGAAGGGCCCCCCCCCCCGCAGCCCTCCCCTGCGCTTCGCATAGAGACTTTGGGGCAACATCTGGGGGGGGAGGGGGGGTTGGGGTCCTCCCCCCCCCCCCCACCAAAGGGGTGGTTTCAGGGGGGGTGGGGGGTGGTGTGGTGAATAAAGAGATGGAAGAAGCTGAGTGTGGAGCAGTTGGGGGGAGGGGGGGATCCAGCTGTGCCCCCACCTGCTTTGGATCCAGCTGTGGCCCTTGCTCCAGCTGTGTCCCATTGGATCCGGCTCTACACCTTGCTCCAGATGTGGGTCCCCCTGTTTGGATCCAGCTGTGTCCCATTGGTTCCAGGTTCATCCCTTGATCCAGCTGTGTCCCACTGGATTTAGGTCCATTCCTTGCTTCAGCTGTGGATCCCCCTTTGGATCCGGCTGTGTCCCATTGGATCCAGCTGTTGTCTCCCCCCATTTGGATCCAGATGTGGATCCCCCCTTTGGATCCAGCTGTGAGCCCTCCTTGGATCCAGCTGTGGCCCATTGGATCCAGCTGTTGCTCCCCCCCTTTGGATCCAGCTGTGGGTCCTCTTAAGCCCCTCCTTCGGCAAACCACGCCCTCTTCCACAAGAAGCCACGCCCCTTCGGTAACCCACGCCCCCCAACGCGACCAGCGTTGAATTGCTGCGAAGCCACGCCTCCGTGAGGCAAGCCACGCCCCCAGCAGCACATCCCATTCATTGACAAGCCGTGCCCCCAGTTAAGCCACGCCCCCTGCCCTAACGCATCACCATGGCGACGCGGGGATCTGCGACAGCGCAGGACCCGCAGTGGGTCCTGCCCCCCGGGAGCATCAGCATCCATAGGGATGAGCCCCGGGATGAGCTCCCCTACGGGGATCCCCACTGGGGAGCAGCCCGGGAGCACGAGGCTGTCCCGGATGGATTTCTGGGATGGGATCCAGCCCGGCCCCATGGGCAGCCCTGAAGGTGCGGGGAGGACCGGGATCCGCGCCCGCTTCCATGTGGGAATGGCGCGGACCCCATTCCCGGTTTCCCTTTGTTTTCCCAGAGCAGAGAGCCGTGTGGGATGCGGTGGCTGCCTCCATCCGAGAGCAGCTCCTCCTGCGCAAGGTACCAAGGATACCCCCGTATCCTCCTCCTCCCTGCCGTGGATACGGAGCGCTGGCTGCAGTTGCTTCCCCCCATTCCAGAAAGCAGGAAAACCTCCCCAAAAGTGGCCCTTGAGGGATAAAGAAGGTCCAAGGGTGGTGTTGCCATCAACAGGGATGAGCCATGAGCTCCAGAGCTTCCCTATTAGGAGGGATAACGGAGGTCTCAGCATCTCCTTCCCAGAGCCATTCCCAGCATCCCATCCCTGGGAGATGGCAGGATCCCAGTCCAAGGCCCCATTCCTGCATGGAGCTGCTTCCAGCTCTTCCCTCTGCGCATCCCTCATCCTTTGGCCCTTCCCTTCTGCTCCAGGGCATCCGGATCCCGACCCTCGGCTCCTTCGATGTGGTCTCCACACGGATGCAGGTTGGGAACAGGAGTGTGAGCATCAGGAATCCCGTGTTCCGCGTGGCCTGGAACATAGGAATGGTCCAGAACCTCATGGACAACAGGGATCTTTGTGGTGAGATGCTGGATCCAGCCCTCGCATAGGGAGATGCTGGATCCAGCCCTTGCATAGGGAGATGCTGGATCCAGCCTTTGGGTAGGGAGATGCTGGATCCAACCATTGGGTAGGGAGATGCTGGATCCAACCTTTGGGTAGGGAGATGCTGGATCCAACGAGATGTCGATGTCGCATCCCTTTCCTTTGGGAGCAGGAGCCATTCAGATGGGACCTTTCCGGATGGCTCCACCTTGGAATGCTCCATGGAAGGCAGGAAAAGCCCCATCCCCTTTGTGCTTTCCCAGGTGCCAAAGAGCTGAAGCCCCTCGACTATTCCAAGGTGGCCATGGATGCCGGCGTCTCCCGGCGCCAGGCCCAGCGCTGCATCCTGGGTACCACCTCCCTCCTGTCCCGCTGCCTTGCCAAGGGCCACAACGTCGCCCTGGTGCTGCAGGGTGTGGGGATGCTCCTGATGGAGGAGCGGGCCGTGAGGATGTGCTTCTATCCCGCCTTCCTGCATGCCATCAATGGGAAGAGGAGCCACCTATGGGATGCAGCCAAGGTGAGTGAGGGCTCCCCATGGTTTGGACCCGACCCATTGCGGTGCCCCACAGCTGCTTGCAAGTGATGGAGCGAGGGGGCCCATCCGCATCCATGGTGTCCCGGCATCTCCGTGTCCTCCATTGCAGGGTTTCCATGGGCCCACCTTGGTGGTGTCCCCAGTGGTTCCCATCGCATCCCTGACCTTCACGGGCAACGTCATCGTCTTCCCGGAGTGAGTACCAGGGATGCATGGAAGCTGAGTGTGAAGTAGTTTGGGGGGGGGGCATCCAGCTGTGCCCCCCCCCGGTTTGGATCCAGTTGTGTCCCATTGGATCCAGCTGTGGCCCTTGCTCCAGCTGTGGATCCCCCCATTTGGATCCAGCTGTATCCCACTGGATCCAGGTCCATCCCTTGCTCCAGCTGTGGATCCCCCCGTTTGGATCCAGCTGTGTCCCATTGGATCCAGGTCCATCCCTTGCTCCAGCTGTGGATCCCCCCGTTTTGATCCATCTGTGTCCCATTGGATCCAGGTCCATCCCTTGCTCCAGCTGTGGATCCCCCCGTTTGGATCCAGCTGTGTCCCATTGGATCCAGGTCCATCCCTTGCTCCAGCTGTGGATCCCCCCATTTGGATCCAGCTGTGTCCCACTGGATCCAGGTCCATCCCTTGCTCCAGCTGTGGATCCCCCCGTTTGGATCCAGCTGTGTCCCATTGGATCCAGCTGTTGCTCCCCCGCTTTGAATTCAGCTATGGGTCCTCCTAAGCCCCTGCTGAGGCAAACCACGCCCCCCTTCCACAACAAGCCACGCCCCCTACGAGAACCCGCGCCGATTTGCTGCGAAGCCACGCCCCCTCAAGCTTGCCACGCCCCCAGCAGCGCATCCCATTCATAGACAAGTCACTCCCCCACATAAACCACGCCCCCCGTTGGTGTAAGCCCCGCCCTTTTTCCAATGGGACCACTGTGGGGGCGCGGAGCAGTGGCTCTTGTTTGGCCTCAGGTGACCCCTGGGGATAAACCCGCTGGGAGCAGGAGGGATTCGAGGTCTTTCCCATCCTGGATCCCCCCTTTTCCCGGGAGAATCCTTTGGGACGGGCCGGGATGAGCAGGGGCTGCCATGGATCCCTTCATCCCTAGGTTTGAACTGGAGTCAGTGTCCAAGCGACCAGCCAGGAACGTCCCCAAGTCCTCGAGTCCTCCTCATCCCCTGGGATGCGCCCCCGGTGAGGACAAGGAGGAGCAGGATTTGCCCCCCATCCGGCAGCGCATGGGAGGTAAAGCAGCTCCGAGCCTGTGTCCGTGGGTAAGATCCAAGGGGAAAATCCATGGTGAGGACTTGGGCCAGCTCCTGAGCCGGGCTTCACCAACCGCATCCAGGATGCATCCGGGTCCTGCAATTCCCACCCCAAGGAATTAGATCCCTGTCACCAGCTCCTCCTTCCCATCACTGCCCCAGGGGGAAACCTGCGTTGGAAGGGAGACGTTGGGAAGGAGCTCCAGGAGCATCCTTGGCCATTACGGGAAGAGACCGGAGCTCCTCTGATGTCTGTGTCCTTCCCAGTTCCAGGGGTGTGCTGGGATCTGCCTTTGCTTCCCTCTTGGAGCTCCATTCATACCAAGAGGCCATGGGATAAGAAGGGGAAGGACCAGAAGATGATGAAGGACCAGAAGATGAAGGATCATGAGGTGAAGGATCATGAGGTGAAGGACCAGAAGGTGAAGGACCAGAAAGTGAAGGACCAGAAGATGATGAAGGACCAGAAGATGAAGGACCAGAAAGTGAAGGACCAGAAGATGATGAAGGACCAGGAGATGAAGGACCAGAAGATGAAGGATCATGAGGTGAAGGATCATGAGGTGAAGGACCAGAAGGTGAAGGACCAGAAAGTGAAGGACCAGAAGATGATGAAGGACCAGAAGATGAAGGACCAGAAGATGATGAAGGACCAGAAGATGATGAAGGACCAGAAGATGAAGGACCAGAAGGTGAAGGACCAGAAGATGAAGGACCAGGAGATAAAGAAGGGCAAATCTCAACTCAAGTGAGTCTGGGAGCCATTTCCCAGCGCCATTCCCACTCCTCACCATCATCCCTGGGGTTCCATGAGCACAAGCATCACCTGAGCTGGTGGCACCCAGAGGAACGTGGCTGCGACCCCAACCCCATCCCCTTCTCCCCCTGTTCCCTGTTTCCAGGCAGCTTCCAGCCATCCCAACAGTCTCCTCTGGCAAAGCCGGGCCCTCACCATGCACCAAAGCCCAAGTGTCCAAGTGGAGACCAGCACCAGCAGCAGAACCTCTGAGGTCCTCCAGGCCAACAGGACTTGGACACAAGGAAGCTCCTCTCCAAAGGCACCTGGGAAGCAGGAACGGGCTGGAAGCGAGGAGCTCAGAGGCTGGGAAAGCCGGGATCTACAAGGTCTTCATCCGCCAGGATCCGGCTCCGGATGCGGCTCAGATCCTCAGGGCAAGGCCGGAGCTGTTCTGGTCGGTGCTGAAGGAGCCCCAGAAGAGGGTGTTGGCAGGATACAGGTTCCTGCCCCCTCTTCTTGTGCCCCCATCACACCAAGGGTCCGGATCCACTCCGTGGCAGCCATTGAGGAGCAGGGTGGTGGGGACCACTATGGAATGAGTATGGAGCAGGAGGAATCAGGTCTATGCTCGTCTTGGGTTCCAAAGGGAGGGATACTGGGGACTCTTCCACCACCCTTGGCTATGGTTGATGCCGTGGTTGAGCTGTCCCCATGGGCTCTTCCACCACCCTTGGCCATGGTTGATGCCATGGTTGAGCAGTCCCCATGGGCTCTTCCATCACCCTTGGCTATGGTTGATGCCATGGTTGAGCTGTCCCCATGGGCTCTTCCATCACCCTTGGCTATGGTTGATGCCGTGGTTGAGCTGTCCCCATGGGCTCTTCCATCACCCTTGGCTATGGTTGATGCCGTGGTTGAGCTGCCCCATGGGCTCTTCCATCACCCTTGGCTATGGTTGATGCCATGGTTGATGCCATGGTTGAGCTGTCCCCTTGGGCTCTTCCATCACCCTTGGCTATGGTTGATGCCATGGTTGAGCTGTCCCCATGGGCTCTTCCATCACCCTTGGCTATGGTTGATGCCGTGGTTGAGCTGTCCCCTTGGGCTCTTCCATCACCCTTGGCTATGGTTGATGCCGTGGTTGAGCTGTCCCCTTGGGCTCTTCCATCACCCTTGGCTATGGTTGATGCCGTGGTTGAGCTGTCCCCATGGGCTCTTCCATCACCCTTGGCTATGGTTGATGCCATGGTTGAGCTGTCCCCATGGGCTCTTCCATCACCCTTGGCTCTCATTGATGCCATGGTTGACGGGTCACCAAGGAGCTCACTGCCAAGAGCATCCTTCCTTAAGGAGCACCCAAGTTGGAGACCTTTGGCCATAGCTGGAAGCCCCATCTGGCCATGGGGCTACTCTGGACCATGAGGTCCTCCAGCTCTCCAACGGGAAGAGAAAGGCTTTTGGGATAGATTTGGAGCAAAGGGAAGGGTTAGGAGGGGAGGAGCAGCCTCAGTGTCCTGGTGTGAAGCCATCGAGGGGTCCTCACGTGAGCATCTCTTCTGCAGGTGTCCCAGCTCCCCCCATGCCTCCAAGTGTCCCATCCGGCCCCAAGGATCGGGAATGGGAATGGGATCAATAATACCACCAAGGAGATGTTTGGAGCTCTTTAATTGTCCCCAATGGGCCTCAATGGGAGTGGGGTGGGGATGGGGCCGCTCAACTCCAGTCCTTTTTCGGGGGAAACAGCCCAAAACTGGGGGTGGGACCAGGGAAAAGGTGGATTTGGGAGCCAGGGAGGAAGGATTGGGAAGGAAGAAGCGGGACCAGAGCAGGGGAAGGGAAAGAGGCCACCTCCGGGTGGCTCTGGGGGACTTCTGGGCTCCCCCAGCCCCCATGGAAGACCCCATTGACTCCCAGAGACCCTCAACGTCCCCATGTCTCCAGTGACCCCCATGTCCACGGTGACCCCAGTGTCCCCATCTCCCATTATCCCCAGGGTCCCCATATCCCCATGTCCCCGCCTCACTATCCCCATCCCCTGTCCCCATCTCACCGTCCCTATGTCCCCCTCTCCCCTGCCTCCTCTATCACTGTTTATGTCCCTATGTCCCCTCTACAACTGTCCCATGTCCCCATTCCCCTGTCCTATGTCCCCTCCATCACTGCCCCTGTCCCCTCTAACACTGTCCCTATGTCCCTATGTCCCCTCTATCACTGCCCTCCATCCCCTCCATCACTGTCCCTATGTCCCCTCCATCACTTCCCCCCATCCCCTCCATCACTGTCCCTATGCCCCCATTCCCTCTATGAGTGCCCCCCATCCCCTCCATCACTCCTCCCCATCTCTCCCCCCACCTCTCCCCCCCATCTCTCCCCCCATCTCTCCCCCCACCTCTCCCCCATCTCTCCCCCCACCTCTCCCCCCACCTCTCCCCCCATCACTCCTCCCCATCTCTCCCCCATCTCTCCCCATCTCTCCCCCCATCTCTCCCCCCACCTCTCCCCCACCTCTCCCCCCATCACTCCCCCCCATCTCTCCCCCCCTCTCCCCCGCTTCCCCCCCCCCCACACCACCTCGTGGATCCCCCTGCCCGCCTCCCGCAGCCTCTCTCCGTACTCGAGCCCCCTCAGGAGCCCCTCGGGGACGGCTCCGAGCCCGCAGCGCAGCCCCCAGCAGCCGCCCGCGATGGTCCCGGTGCTGTCGCTGTCTCCGCCGTGCAGCGCCGCCCGCCCGCAGAGCTCGGCCCAGGCCCCCCCCGCCGCCAGCAGCGCCTCCAGCGCCACCATGGGCGCGTCGTGCCCGCTGCGCCCCGGCCACCCCTGCAGCGCCCAGCGCCCGTACTCAGCGTCCCGGGACACCGGGTCCGGCAGCGGCGGCAGCCGGGGGGGGCCCGAGCCGGGGAGGAGCCCGCGGGAGGAGAGGTACCTGCGGGGGGGGGGACGGACGGACAAGGGGGGGGTAACGGGGGTATAACGGAGGGAATGATGGGGTAATAATGGGGGTAATAACGGGGGATAATGGGAGTAATGATGGGGGCAATAACGGGGGATAATGGGGGCAATGGGAGTAATAACGGGGGTTATAACGGGGAATAATGGGGGTAATAACGGGGGTAATAACGGGTAATAACGGGGGTAATGGGGGTAATGATGGGGTAATGATGGGGGCAATAACGGGGGTAATAACGGGGGATAATGGGAGTAATGATGGGGGCAATAACGGGGGATAATGGGGGCAATGGGGAGTAATAACGGGGGTTATAACGGGGGATAATGGGGGTAATAACGGGGGTAATAACGGGTAATAACGGGGGTAATGGGGGCAATAACGGGGGATAATGGGGGTAATGATGGGGTAATGATGGGGGCAATAACGGGACATAATGGGGGTAATAACGGGGGTAACGGGGGTAATGATGGGGCAATAACGGGGATAATGGGGGTAATGATGGGGGTAATGATGGGGGTAATGATGGGGGCAATAACGGGGGTAATAACGGGGGTAATGATGGGGCAATAACAGGGGATAATGGGGGTAATGATGGGGGCAATAACGGGGTAATAACGGGGTTAATGATGGGGGCAATAACGGGGGATAATGGGGGTAATAACGGGGGTAACGGGGGTAATGATGGGGTAATGATGGGGGCAATAACGGGGGTAATAACGGGGGTAATGATGGGGCAATAACGGGGGATAATGGGGGCAATGATGGGGGCAATAACGGGGGTAATAACGGGGGTAATGATGGGGCAATAACGGGGGATAATGGGGGTAATAACGGGGGTAACGGGGGTAATGATGAGGGCAATAATGGGGGTAATAACGGGGGTTATAACGGGGGATAATGGGGTAATAACGGGGGTAATAACGGGGGATAATGGGGGTAATGATGGGGGCAATAACGGGGGATAATGGGGGTAATAATGGGGGTAATGGGGGTAATAACGGGGGTAATAACGGGGGTAATGGGGGTACTGGGAGTAATTTCGGGTTATAAGGGGGATAGCAATGGGGATAATGGGGGTGTTGGAGTGATGGGGCAATGGGGAGATGGAGATAATGGGGATAATGAGATAATGGGGATAATAATGCGGATAATGTAATGGGGGACAAGGGGGAGATTGGGACAATGAGGACAACGGGATCATGGGCTGTTGGAGTGATGGGGGCACTGGGGACATGGGGGCACTGGGGTCACGGGAGAGGGCACATTGGGGTCCTGGGGACACCGGGCGTGCAGCAGGGGCAGGACGGGCACCGCTGGCCCCATGGACCCCGCGGGCCCCAGGCTCAGCAGTGACCCCGGTGGCAATGGGGCAGGGGGACACCGGCCCCCCCCCGGCCCTCACCGGCTCCAGACCTCCCAAAGAACGGCCACGCGGCCGCGTTCTCGCTCACGGCCACCCCGGTGCCCTCCACGTAGCTCCAGGCCAGGGGCAGGACCCGCAGCAGCTCCGGCCCCCAGCGCTCGGGGGGCTCCCCCCGGACCCCCAGCGCCCCGAACAGCGCCACCGCCAGGGCCCCCAGGTACCCTGCAGGGCACACACGGGGAGGGGGGGGGTCAGAGCGGGGCCGGGGCTCGCTGCGTGCCCCCCCCGCCCGCAGCGCTGCGCACCGGTGGGGTGGTGATGGGTCATGCGCCCGCTCTCGATGCTCACCGCGATCAGGGTCGGAAGGTCCCGGGCACGGGGGTACCTGCAAGGGGTGGGGTGCGGTACCGCCCTGTCCCCATCCCCGGTGGCCCCATCCCCTCCCTGTCCCCATCCCCTCCTTGTCCCCATCCCCGATGGCCCCATCCCCTCCCTGTCCCCATCCCCTCCTTGTCCCCATCCCCGATGGCCCCATCCCTTCCCTGTCCCCATCCCCGATGGCCCCATCCCCTTCCCTGTCCCCATCCCTTCCCTGTCCCCGTCCCCTCCTTGTCCCCATCCCCGATGTCCCCATCCCTTCCCTGTCCCCATCCTTGATGTCCCCATCCCTGATTTCCCCATCCCCTCCTTGTCCCCATCCCTTCCCTGTCCCCATCCCTTCCCTGTCCCCATCCCCTCCTTGTCCCCATCCCTTCCCTGTCCCCATCCCTTCCCTGTCCCCATCCCCTCCTTGTCCCCCATCCCCGATGGCCCCATCCCTTCCCTGTCACCATCCCTAATGTGCCCATCCCTGATTTCCCCATCCCCTCCTTGTCCCCATCCCTTCCCTGTCCCCATCCCTCCCTTCCCTATCCCTCCCTGTTCCCATCCCCATGGCCCCATCCCTTTCCCCCCCTCCCCAGGCTCTGACCCCCCATCCCTGCCCCACCTGAGCCCTATGGCGAGGCTGCGCATGGCGGCTCCGCACCCGGTGCCCGTGGGGTTGAAGGGGATGCGGTACCCCCCGGGGACCCCCGGCTGCAGCTGAGACGTGCCTGGGGAGGGGGGAAGCAGAGGGGTGAGACCCCCCCATGACCCCCCCAGACCCCTCCATGACATCCCCTTGGCCCACCCATGACCCCCCCCAGGCACCCCCAGACCCTTTTATGACCCCCCCTAGGCCTCTATTACCCCCCACCCTGACCCCCCATGACATCCCCATGGCCCCCCCCTGAAACCTCCTTTATGACCCTCCCGACCCCCCCATGACCCCCCCAGACCCCCCCATGACCCCTCCATGACATCTCCATGCCCCCCATGAACACTCTCCCCCAGTCCCCCCCATTTATGACCCCCCCATGACATCCCCATGACCCCCCCATGAACCCTTACCCTCCCCGACCCCTTCATGACCCCCCCACCCCCATTACCCCCCATTGCCCCCCTCCCTCACCCAGGATGCTCGTGGGCCCCGGTTTGCGCCCCTCCATGTCCCCCATCGCGGCCACGTAGCGCCGGGGCCAGCTCCTGCAGCAGCGCTTCCCCCTCCAGCCCTGGGGGGGCGGTAGTGAGACCCCCCTTCCATCCAGGGCACCCATCGGCAGGAAAAGGGGACCCCCCCAACATGGACACCCACAAGTGGGGGAGCATCACCCCATAGACACCCCATGGGTACAATGGGGACCCCCAGCACCATCCCTGGACACCCCTCATAGAGCCCAAGGCAGAGAACAGGGGTCTCCAATTCCCCCCCC
Source organism: Pezoporus flaviventris (assembly GCF_033815535.1). Taxonomy (NCBI): domain Eukaryota; kingdom Metazoa; phylum Chordata; class Aves; order Psittaciformes; family Psittacidae; genus Pezoporus; species Pezoporus flaviventris. Next base: position 20,736 of record NW_026893244.1, on the reverse strand, counting down.
GGGGGACCCACTCGTTAGAACAGGGATGCTCCAACTCCATCCCAGAACACCACAGGGGGGCTGCGGTACAGTGGGGCCCCCATCCCTTTGGACCACATCTTTAGGGACCCCATCCCTTTGGACCCCATCCTTGGGTACCCCATCCCTTGAGTACCCCATCCCCTGTGCATCCCATCCCTTGAAGACCCCATTTGTGTACCCCATCCCCTGGGGACCCCATCATTGGGGACCCCATCCCTTGGGACCCCATCTCCTGGTAACCCCATCCCTTGGTGACCCCATTTGGGTACCCCATCTCCTGGTGACCGCATCCCTTAGGACCCCATCTTTGGGTACTCCATCTTCTGGTGACCCCATCCTTTGGGACCCCATCCCTTAGGACCCCATCCCATCATTGGATACCCCATCTCTTGGGTACCCCATCCCCTGGGGACCCCATCTTTGGGTACCCCATCCCCTGTGCATCCATCCCTTAGGACTCCATTCCTTGGGTACCCCATTTGGGTACCCCATCTCCTGGAGACCCCATCCCTTAGCCCCCATCTCCTGCTTCACCCCATTTGCCCCCCCTGCCCCCCATATCTTTGGGGTGCTCCCCCGTACCCGTGGCCAGCCCCTCGGCGGTGGCGAGGTGCAGGACGGTGTCATCGCTCACGGGCCACTCGGGGGGCTCCAGGACGATGGCCTCCAGCCCCCCCAGCTCCTCCAGCTCCGCATGGATCTGCGCTCCCGACGTGCAGTATTCCCAGCGCCCCCCCCGGTACCCCAGCGCGTCCCCCACCCCGCTCAGCACCATGGCGGCCTCATAGGATTCCACTGAGGGCACCCTAAAAAGGGGGGGAAGAAGGGGTTTGGGGGGGGGTGTCCAGCAATGGGACCCCCCCCAATGGGACACTCACTTCTCCTCCATAGCAGCTGGGGATGCCCATCAGGGTGGGGGCAAAGAGCCAGGAGTGCTTAAGGAGGAGGAGGAGATCCCATGGGATCCTGATGGGATCCATCCCAAAGGGACTTGGGGGGCAGCAAGGGGGGGGCATGAAAGGGATATGGAGGGGGTGAGGGTGAAGGTGGATGGGGGGCACAAAGGGATAGGGAGGAGTGGGGTGTGGGGGGGGCACCCAATGGGGTAATTCCAAAGGGGAATGGAAATGCATGGGGGTACCCTAAAGATGGATGTGGGGACCCGAAGGGGCATGAAAACACATGGGGGCACCCAAAGGTGGATGGGGAGACCCCAAAGGGCAATGGAAGCAGATGGGGGGCACCCAAAGGTGGATGGTGGGGACCCCCAAAAGGCAATGGAAGCAGATGGGGGGCACCCAAAGGTGGATGGTGGGGACCCCCAAAGGGCAATGGAAGCAGATGGGGGGAACCCAAAGATAGATGGGGGACCCCAAAGGGCAATGGAAGCAGATGGGGGGCACCCCAAGGTGGATGGGGGGACCCCCAAAAGGCAATGGAAGCAGATGGGGGGCACCCAAACGTGGATGGTGGGGACCCCCAAAGGGCAATGGAAGCAGATGGGGGGAACCCAAAGATAGATGGGGGACCCCAAAGGGCAGTGGAAGCAGATGGGGGGCACCCCAAGGTGGATGGGGGGACCCCCAAAAGGCAATGGAAGCAGATGGGGGCCACCCAAACGTGGATGGTGGGGACCCCCAAAGGGCAATGGAAGCAGATGGGGGCACCCCAAGGCTCAAACAGGCACATGGGAGCCCCCCCAAAGGACCAGGAGGGTGCCCAAGGGACCGCAAGGATGAGGGATGTGGGGGGGCAGCAGCAGCATCCCCATGGAGCAAGGTCCCTGCTGAGGGTTGATCCCACGCTGATCCCAAACCCGCCGCTTTTTGCCCCAAAACCCCGGGTTTTGGGGGCGGGGGGGTGAAGGGAAGGGATCGTCCTTAAATCCCAGGGCCTGGAAGCGGGATCCGGCAGCCGGAGCCTCCGCAGGCCCGGATCCAAGGCCACGGCTCTGCCCCAGGAGCAGCTTCCCAGGCTCTGCTTTGGGCCAAAAAGGGGTGGAATGGGGCCAGAGCTGTTGTTAAAAACCAGTTGGGGGGGGGGAGGGGGGGTCAAATGGTGCCAAATCCAGGGAATTCGGGGTGGGGGTTGGGTTCCCCCCTTTCTGGTAAAATCCCCATTAGTGGCAGATACAAAAAGAAGCCCCGGGGGGGGAGGGGGGGATGACACAGGACCCCCCCAATAGGGACACGGTGACGGGGGGGGTTGTGCTGTGCCCCCTCCCCCCCCCGAGGTAGTCAGTGCGATGGGGGGAGGGGTCAGTGAGGGGCTCAGGTTGGCACCGGGGGGGGGAGGGGGGTCCTGTCTCATTGGGGCACCACAGGGCAGCTCCAGCCCCCCCCCCTCAGCAAAGCTCAAAGGGGGGAGGGGGGTGGGCACCCTCATCCATCACCCTATGGGGGGAGGGCATTAATGTCATGGGGGGTCAATGAGGGGAGGGGGTTAAGGGTGATTGGGGGAGGGGCACCTTTAGGTCCATAGAGGCGCCCCCCCCCCCCGTGGGGTGGGTGGTCCTGGATGGGGGAGGGGTGGTCCCAGCTGGGGGGGGGTCCTGGAGGGGGGGGTCATGGGGGGGCCCCCATCTCCAGCAGGTTTGGGGGGGAGGGGTCCAGCTTTGGGGGGGGCATTTATGGGGGGGAGGGGGGGGTTGTAGTGGTCTTGGTGGGGGAGGGGTCCACAAGGAGGTGGGGTCCACAATGGGGGTGCTCCCGTATCAAGGTCCGGGCGGGCGCCACTTCCGGTGGCGCTGCTTCCCGTTCCGGGCTCGCGCTGCTGCCGCCGTTTCCGTCTCCCGTTCCCGCTGTTCCCGTTCCCGCTGTTCCCGCTCCCGCTGTTCCCGTTCCCGCTGTTCCCGTTCCCGCTGTTCCCGTTCCCGCTGTTCCCGTTCCCGTTCCGCCATGGGCGCGCACCTGGCCCGGCGCCTACCTGGGGGGCGCGGACACGGAGCCGGACCCTCTGCGGGTGCCCTCGTTCCCCCCGAGCTGGGGATGCCGGAGCGCCGCCCGCGCGGTCAGTGCCCCACGTGACCTTGGGGTGACCCCCGGGTGACCCCCGGGTGACCTCCGGGTGACCTGTGCATGCACCGTGGGTGCTGTGGGGTGGCTATGAGGGGTCTATGGGGTAGCTATGGGGCTATGGGGTGGCTGTGGGGGCTATAGGGTGGCCATGGGGCCTGTGGGGTGGCCATGGGGGCTAGGGGGTGTCTATGGGTGCTGTGGGGGCTATAGGGTGGCCATGGGGCCTGTGGGGTGGCCATGGGGGCTAGGGGGTGTCTATGGGTGCTGTGGGGGCTATAGGGTGGCCATGGGGCCTGTGGGGTGGCCATGGGGGCTACAGGGTGTCTATGGGTGCTGTGGGTGCTCAGGGTGCTATGGGGGTTATTGGGTGTCTATGGGTACTGTGGGTGCTATGGGGTGCTGTAGGTGCTGTGGCTGCTATGGGTGCTGTGGGTGCTATGGGTGCTGTGGCTGTTATGGGTGCTGTGGCTGTTATGGGTGCTGTGGCTGCTATGGGTGCTGTGGCTGTTATGGGTGCTGTGGCTGCTATGGGTGCTGTGGCTGTTATGGATGCTGTGGCTGCTATGGGTGCTGTGGGTACTATGGGTGCTGTGGCTGTTATGGGTGCTGTGGGTGCTATGGGTGCTTGTGGCTGCTGTGGCTGCTGTGGGTGCTATGGGCCGCCAGGAGCACATCACATCCCAGTGTGCCAACTCCACATCACCCCCCCATGTCCCCATTACCCCCATTGCCCCCATTGCCCCCCACTGACCCCGTGCCCCCCCCCAGCCATGGTGGCCTCCCCGGAGGTCCTGGCAGCGGCGCGGGTGCCCCTGGAGCAGCGCGATTTCTGCGCCCATCACCTGGTGAAGCTGCTCCGGTGCAAGCGCGACGCCTTCCCCGAGCCCTGGATCTGCCGGGACCTGCAGCACCGCTGGGAGGCCTGCGAGCACGAAGAGTAGGGGATGGGGATGGATGCTGGGGTGTGGGGTGTATGGGGATGGAGTATGGGGCGGGGGGTGTGCGGTATGGGGTATGGGATGTGGAGTGTATGGGATATGAGGTGTGGGGTATGGGATATGGGGTGTGGGGTGTATGGGGATGGAGTATGGGGCGGGGGGTGTGCGGTATGGGATGTATGGGATATGGGGTGTGGGGTGTATGGGGGATGGAATATGGGGCGGGGGGTGTGCGGTATGGGATGTATGGGATATGGGGTGTGGGGTGTATGGGGGATGGAATATGGGGCGGGGGGTGTGCGGTATGGGATGTATGGGATATGGGGTGTGGGGTGTGGGGTATGGGGTGTGGGGTATGGGATGTATGGGATATGGGGTGCGGGGTATGGGATATGGGGTGTGGGGCGTATGGGGGATGGAATATGGGGCGGGGGGTGTGTGGTATGGGATGTATGGGATATGGGGTGTGGGGTATGGGATATGGGGTGTATGGGGGATGGAATATGGGGCGGGGGGTGTGCGGTATGGGATGTATGGGATATGGGGTATGGGGTGTGGGGTATGGGATGTATGGGACATGGGGTGTGGGGTATGGGGTATGGGATGTGGAGTGTATGGGATATGGGGTGTGGGGTGCATGGGATATGGGGTATGGGATATGGGTTATGTCGTTCCCATGTCCCTCACGCGTCATTCCCATGTAACTCCATGTCAATTCCTTTGTCATTCCGATGTCACTCGTCATTCCCGTGTCATTCCCACATAACTCCCATGTCATTCCCACATAAATCCCATGTAATTCCCGTGTCACTCCCGTGTAATTCCCGTGTCACTCCCATGTAATTCCCATGTCACTCCCATGTAATTCCCGTGTCACTCCCGTGTTCCCAGCTATGTGATGCGCATGAAGGAGTTTGAGCGTGAGCGGCGCCTGCTCCAGCGCCAGAAGCGGCGGCGCTGCGGGAAGAGGCGGCGGCGGCGGCGGAACACGCATGACGAGGGCACACGTGACACCCATGTGACACCCACGTGACACAGGCGTGAGGCCTAAATAAACACCCAGAGCTCTCCTCGTGTTTTATTGCCAGGGACAGGGGACAATGAGGGAGCCCCACGGTGTGACAGCCCCACGGGAACAATGGGGACGCCCCAATGGGTCTGTGTCCACGTGTCCCCCATGGAGAGGACAAGGGACTCCTGTCCCCATGTCCCCAGCGCTCAGGGCATCACCTGGGTGTCCCCAAGGCTCGCTGCAGGGACATGTCGGGGTGTTCCATTGGGTGTCCCATGGGGGTATCTCTTTGGGTGTCCCATTGGGGTGTCCCATTGGGTGTCCCCATTGGTTATCCCATTGGGTATCCCATTGGGTGTCCCATTGGGTATCCATTAAGTGTCCCATTGGGGTGTCCCATTGGGCATCCCACTGAGTGCCCCATTGAGGTGCCCATTGAGTGTCCCAGTGGGTGTCCCATTGGTTATCCCATTGGGGTCTTTCATTGGGTGTCTCGTTGGGGTGTCCCATTGAGTATCCCATCAAGGTGCCCCATTGGGTGCCCCCCCGGGTGGGGGGGCTCAGAGCAGGAAGGGGACGATGGGCGAGCGCAGGGCCGGGTACTCGCGGAACTCGCGCAGGTAACTGCGGTGCTTGCCCTGCGCCCAGATGGCCATCTGCACAAAGCCCACCAGCGAGAAGAGAGCCACTGCGGGGACAGGGGGACATGGGGGACACTGGGGGCAATGGGGACATTGGGGGTAATGGGGACATTGGGGTAACGGGGACATTGGGGGTAACGGGGACATTGGGGGTAACGGGGACATTGGAGGCAACAGGGACATTGGGGGCAACAGGCGTAATGGGGGCAATGGGGACATTGGGGGCAATGGGCATAATGGGGGTAATGGGGACATTGGGGGCAATGGGGACATTTGGGGCAACGGGGACATTGGAGGCAATGGGAACATTGGGGACATTGGGGGCAATAGGGACATGGGGGACAATGGGCCAATGGGGACATTAGGGTCAATGGGGACAATGGGAACATTGGGGGCAGTGGGGACATTGGGGGTAATGAGGACAATGGGGACAGTGGGACAAGGGCTATGGGTGCTATGGGGACCCTGAGCCCAGGGTGGGACAAGGGGGGGACATGGGGAGACTCCAGGGTTCCCCCCCGAGGTGACACCTCCCATTTTGTCCCCCAATCACAATGACCCCCCCAAATCCCCCCCCCCCCCCCGCCCCATGGCAGTGCTCCCCCCTCACCAGGCAGGCACTGGGTCATGATGGTGAAGCCGATCCAGGAGCCGACCTGGGGGGGGCAGCACCCGTTAGTGGTCCCCAATGGCACCCAGTGACCCCAATACCCCCATCATTGCCCTCCAGTACCCCCCCATTGCCCCCTAATACACCTCATAGTCCCCCCATTGCCCCCCAGTACACCTCATAGTCCCCCCCAGTGCCCCCAATACCCCTGTTGCCCCCCATGGCCCTGGTGCCACCTCGTAGGTGTAGTTGGGGCAGGAGACGAGCAGGAAGAGCCACGTGAAGGGGTTGCGGGTGGGGTACGGGATCTTGCGTGTCTTGGAGCCTGTATGGGACATGGACGCAACACGTAACATGTATGTAACACGTGTGACGTGTGCAGCATGTGACATCCTGACACGTGCGTGTGACCCCGTGTGCAACACCCCCATGTGTGTCCCCTGCGACCCAGCACAAACATGACCCAGCACACACGTGACCCCACACATGTGAACCTGCACACACGTGAACCAGCATGTGCATGACCGAGCACACACATGACCCAACACACACAACCCAGCACACACGTGACCCAGCACACACATGTGACCCAGCACACACGTGACCAAGAACACATGTGACCCAGCACACACATGACCACGTCCGTGTCCGTGTCCTCACCCGCGGGGCGCAGGTTCCTCAGGGCCACGTGGATGGAGAAGTTCCCGAGCTGGCAAAACTGGGGGGCGGGGGTCAAGGGAGGGGGTGTGCACCCCATAGACCCCCAACACACCTCATAGACCCCCATGTACCCCATAGCACCCCAATACATCCCACAGACACTCATGCACCCCATAGGCCCCCCATGTACCCCATAGACCCTCATGCACCCCACAGCACCCCAATACACCCCATAGAGCCCCATGCACTCCATAGTACCACATGCACCCCACAGACCACCCATGCACCCCAATACACTCCACAGCACCCCAATGCACCCCATAGACCCAACCAACACCCCATAGCCCCCAGGACTCCCTAGCACCCAATGCTCCCCCCAGCACCACATTGAACCCCCCCAGAACCCCATTGGCCCCCATAGCCCACATAGCTCCCAAGGCACCCCCCATGGCCCCCAGCACCCCATAGTACCCCAATATACCCCATAGCCCCCCCCTCCACACCCCATAGCCCTCCATAGCCCCCCCAGCACCCCATAGCACCCTATAGCACCCCATGGCTTCTCCAGCACCCCACAGCACCCCAATACACCCGTAGCCCTCCATAGGCCCCCCAGCACCCCATAGCACCCACCAGGAACATGGCCAGTGCCAGCTTCACCTGATCATCCCCATAGGGCTGAGGGGACACAAGGTGGGGGGGGGGTCAGGGACAAGGACACCCCCCCCTGCAGTGTCCCCATAGGTTGTGGGGGAACAGGGACAGGGATGGGGACACTCATGGGGGTGTTGATCTGATGGGTGACAGGGATGGGTGACAGTGACACTGATGGTGACACAGCAGGTCTATGCAGTGCATGGGTGATGGGTGACAGTGGGTGACAGTGACACCCATGGGGGTGTTGATCTGATGGGTGACAGGGATGGGTGACAGTGACAGTGATGGTGACACAGCAGGTCTATGCAGCGTGTGGCTGATGGGTGACAGTGACACTGATGGGGGTGTGATCTGATGGGTGACAGGGGACGGGTGACAGGGATGGGTGATGGTGACAGTGATGGTGACCCAGCAGGCCTATGCAGTGCATGGGTGAAGTGCTGGGTGACAGTGGGTGGCAGCACTCACCAGGGGGGGTGTACAGCGGGTGGTTGATGTAATAGGCCATCCAGGCAGCAAAGCCCCAGTAGTAGGTGCAGTTCTGGGGGGGGGGACACACGCACACACAGAGCACCCATGGGTGACACCCCCATGGCAGCACCCGTCAAAGGGACACCGTGTGGGTGGGAGGGGCATGGGGAGGGGGGTGGGTCCGGGGCTCACCTTGAAGATGTTGCGCAGGGGCATGGTCCCATGGGAGAAGCGGTGGATGAAGAGGGTCTCCAGCAGGCGCTTGATGTAGTGGAAGGAGTGACAGGCACAGGCCAGGCTGGGGGGACATGGGGGGCATATAGGATATAGGGGATATAGGGGACATAGGGGACATGGGAGGATATAGGGGATATAGGGGACAGCTCTGCCCCCCCCTTCCCCAGATCCAGCTGCATCCAAGTGAGGTGCTGAGGCCCCCCTCCCCAGTACCCTCCAAGACCCCCCCATTACTCCATTGCCCCCATTGCCCCATTAGCCCATTGCCCCCCATTGCCAGCACTCACTGGACCACTCGGTGCCTGCTGGCGGTGAAGTCGTAGCGGGGCCCATACAAGAAGGGGACCCGGAAGTAGAAGAGCAGGTAAATGAGCAACGGCCCCGCGTATTCCGTCAGGAACACCTGGAATAGGGATGTGGGAGCTGGGATGGGGGGCATGGGAAATGGACATGGAGGCATAACGATACGGATGGGTGCATGGGATGATGGATGGTGGATGGATGGATGGATGGATGGATGGTGGATGGATGGATGGATGGATGGATGGATGGATGGATGGATGGATAGATGATGGATGGATGATGGATGATGGATGGATGATGGATGGATGATGGATGATGGATGGATGATGGATGGATGGATGGATGGATGGATGGATGGATGGATGGATGGATGGATGATGGATGATGGATGGATGGATGATGAATGGATAGATGATGGATGGATGATGGATGGATGATGGATGGATGATGGATGGATGGATGATGGATGATGGATGATGGATGGATGATGGATGGATGATGGATGGATGATGGATGGATGGATGGATGATGGATGATGGATGGATGGATGGATGGATGGATGGATGGATGGATGGATGGATGGATGGATGAATAATGGAGGGATGGATGGATGGATGATGATGGATGGATGAATGATGGATGAATGATGGATGGATGGATGATGGATGGATGGATGATGATGGATGGATGGATGATGGATGAATGATGGATGGATGGATGATGGATGATGATGGATGGATGGATGATGGATGGATGGATGATGATGGATGGATGGATGATGGATGAATGATGGATGGATGGATGATGGATGATGATGGATGGATGATGGATGATGATGGATGTATGATGGATGGATGGATGATGGATGATGATGGATGGATGATGGATGATGATGGATGGATGGATGGATGATGATGGATGATAGATGGATGATGATGGATAATGGATGAATGATGGATGGATGGATGATGGATGATGATGGATGGATGATGGATGAGGATGGCTGTTGGATGATGGATGAAGGAGCTGTGCCAGAAGCTGGGGACGGAGCCCTGACCCCCATCTCCTCACCGTCACCCAGCTGATCTGTGCCCCGAGGTCTCGGAAGTAGAAGGTGGCCGTGGTGCCCACGGGGAGGCTCTGCAGCACATCCTCATCCCTTCAGCGACCGGCCCTCTGCAGGGACAGTCTGGTGACCAGAGACCCCACAGACCCCCATAGACCCCATAGACTCTATAGACCCCCAAAGACCCCCCTATACACCCCATAGACCCTCACAGACCCAATAGACCCCCCATAGGCCCCATAGAGCCCCACAGACCCCCCAAGAAATGCCCCATAGACTCCCATAGACACCATAGATCCCCCACACACCCAATAGACCCCCACAGAACCCCTATAAACCTCCCATAGACCCCCATAGCCCTCAATAGACCCCCCATAGATCCCACCAGACCCCCATAAACCCCCCATAGCCCATCATAAACCCCCACAGACCCACCAATAGACACCCCATAGACCCCCGTAAACCCCCCATAAAACCTCCATAGCCCCCCATAAGCCCTCACAGACCCCCCAGTAGACACCCCATAAACCCCTATAGACCCACATTATCCCCTGGGTATCACTCACTGGGATCCAGCCGCAGGGACTGCCTGGCTGGGTACCACTGGGGATCTGCAGGGCACAAGGGACACTGTGCTGGTGGCCCCTTGGGGACAACAATGGCACCCGGGGTGGGTGCCCTCAATGTCCCTCTATGGGTGCCCCAGTGTCCACCCTATGGGTGCCACTAATGTCCCCTTATGGGTGGCCCCAATGTCTCCTTATGGGTGCCCCAATGGCCCCCTATGGGTGCCCCCAGTGTCCACCCTACAGGTGCCACCAATGTCCCCCTATGGGTGCCCCCAATGTCCCCTTATGGGTGCCCCCAATGTCCCCCTATGGATGCCCCAATGTCCCCCTATGGGTGTCACCAATGTCCCCCCTATGGGTGCCCCCAGTGTCCCCACTATGGATGCCCCAATGACCCCCTACGGGTGCCACCAATGTCCCCCCTATGGGTGCCACCAATGTCCCCTTATGGGTGCCACCAATGTCCCCTTATGGGTGGCCCCAATGTCTCCTTATGGGTGCCCCAATGGCCCCCTGTGGGTGCCCCCAGTGTCCACCCTACAGGTGCCACCAATGTCCCCCTATGGGTGCCCCCAATGTCCCCTTATGGGTGCCCCCAATGTCCCCCTATGGATGCCCCAATGTCCCCCTATGGGTGTCACCAATGTCCCCCCTATGGGTGCCCCCAGTGTCCCCACTATGGATGCCCCAATGACCCCCTATAGGTGCCCCCAGTGTCCCTTATGGGTGCCACCAATGTCCCCCTATGAGTGCCCCCAGTGTCCCTTATGGGTGCCCCCAGCTGCCACCTACGGGCCTTGGTGAAGAGGTTCTTGATGTCGGCGATGGTGGCATGAGGCTCTACCTATGATGGGGGAGGGCAAGGAAAGGGGATGGGTGCTGTGTGTCCCCCCCCCATCCCCATCATCATGATGGGGTCACCCCATTGTGGGCAGTGGGGGGGTTCAGCCCATTGTGGGGCGGTGGGGGGGTCCATGGGTACCTTGTCAAGGAAGCAGAGCTTCTGGCGGCTGCGCGCATCCAGGATCTCCACCTCGAAGAAGAGAGCGGCTTTCTTGAGCTTCTTGGGGGGTGGGGGGGGAGGCCGGTGCCACAGCTCCAGCAATGGGGACAGAGCCACCGGGGCCCCCTCCATGGCCCTTGGGCACGGCCCGAAACCTGATCGGGCCTCAGGGTGCTGCTAAATATAAAGGCACCCCCCCCCCCCCCCAAGCATCACCACCCAATGGCACCCATCCCATTGCCATCACGTCATGGGGTGGCTCTTGGCCATGGTGGCCCCAAAGGTGGCCCTGGAGGTGGCCATGAGGGGCAAAGGGAGGCGGTGCTGAAGGGGACGCAGGGGACAGGAGGTAAGGAGGGACACCCCCCCCCCATCAATGGGACCCCCAAGGTACCCTGAGGGTGGTGGCACCCATGGGGTGTGCTGGGGGGGTGTGCAGTGTGTGTTATGTGGTAGCACCCAAATAGGGGCCGGCAGCCTTGGGGACACCCAAATAGGGGCTGGCACCCATGGGATGGGGCTTTGGGGATGGGGGCTGTCCCCTCGGGACACCCAAAGGGGGTCTGGCACCCTTAGGGACACCCAAAGGGGGTCTGGGACTCCCATAAAGGGACGGGGCGGTCACCCGTGACACCCAATGGGGCCTGGCACCCCTGGGACCCCACTATAGCGACAGCTGTATATTGGGACTGTGTATGCTACATGTGCCATATGGGTATGTGTTATATATACTATATATACACTGTATATATACTGTGTATGTAGTATATATACATGTATTTATACTATATATGCTATGTATGTGCCATATATATACTATATATAATGGGTATATGTACTATATATACTATATATGCTACATCTATGCAATATATATCCACAATATATATGATATATACTAAGTATATGTACTATATATACTATATGTACGGCATATACACACTATAAATGATACATACTATGTATATGTATTATACATACAGTATATATGATATATATTATATATACTATACATATATAGTACAGACACTATACATTATATATGTGCCATATATACACTATATACATGCTGTATATACTATATAGCATATATACACGATATCTACTATATATTACATATATTGCACATATACTCTATATGTAATATGTATATATACTATATATAATATGTATATAGTATATATAACATATATACTATATATATGGCATATATACACTGTATACATACTATATACACACTTTGTACATGCTATATACATGCCGTACATACTGTATTTACACATACAGTCCATATACACACTGTACATAGTGCATATATGCCATATATAACCGATAAAGGCCCACCCTGTACGCATGCACACACCATGTACAGTGCACATACAGGGCCATAGGGGACACCCAACCGCCGCACAGCGCATGCGCACATACCCCCCCCCCCCAACTGTCCCTGGCGCTGCCCATCGTGCCCGGCGCATGCGCAGCACCGCAGCGGCGCCTCGCGGGTCCCTGGCGCTGGAACCGGATCCGGGACCGGGAGCGGGGCCGGGAGCGGGATCGGGGCCGGTCCCGGGGCTGGAGCCGGGTTGGGGCCGGGCCCGGGCCCCCGGTGCCGCCGCTCACCTCGTAGTGCTTCATGGCTGCTCCCGCGCGGCGGCCCCTGCTGACGTCACCCGCCTCTTCACGCCCCCGCCAATCGCTGCCGCGGGGCTGGGAGGGAACAACCAATCAGCGCGCGCGGTGTGGCCCCCCCTCCCACCTACCCTCGCGGCGGTCCCGCCCCTTGCACTCTGCCCCCTCCCTCTCGGTTGCTTGGGCAACGGGAACTCCTGAGCGCGCCGTGGCCAATGGGAGGAGGAGGCGGGGGTGGGAGAAGGAGGAGGCAGCCAATAGGCTGGCGGGACGACGGCAGAGAGGAGGGGCTTCGGGTGGGCGGGGCCTCAGGAACCCCATGTCCCATATCCCCGTGTCCCCATATCCCCATATCCCCATAACCCCATAACCCCATATCCTCATGTCCTGTATCCCCATATCCCCATATCTGCATGTCACTGTATCCCCATATCCCCATAACCCCATAACCCCATATCCTCATGTCCCTGTATCCCCATATCCCCGTATCTGCATGTCACTGTATCCCCATATCCCCATGTCCCCATATCCCCATATCCCCATATTCCCGTATCCCCATAACCCCATATCCGCATGTCACTGTATCCCCATATCCCCATATTCCCGGTATCCCCATAACCCCATATCCCCAGAACCAAATATCTGCATGTCACTGGATCCCCATATCCCCATATTCCCATAGCCCCATAACCCCATATCCCCATATCCCCATAACCCCATATCCCCATATCCCCATAACCCCATATCCCCAACCCCATATCCCCATATCCCCATGTCCCCATATCCCCATATCCCCATATTCCCATATCCCCATAACCCCATATCCCCATATCCCCATGTCCCCATATCCCCATATCCCCATATTCCCATATCCCCATAACCCCATATCCCCATGTCCCATATTCCCATGTCCCTGTGTCCCAGTGTCTCCATGTCCCCATGCTGGTGCTGTGCATGATGGTGGCTGTAGGAGGCAGGGTCGGGCTGTCACTGCGGGTGTAGGTGCCTATGGGTGACAGGGTGTCACTAGGGGTGATGATGATGGTGTCTATGGGTGACAGGGTGTCACTATGGGTGATGATGATGGTGTCTGTGGGTGACAGGGTGTCACTAGGGGTGATGATGATGGTGTCTATGGGTGACAGGGTGTCACTATGGGTGATGATGATGGTGTCTATGGGTGACAGGGTGTCACTAGGGATGACAGGGTGTCACTATGGATGATGATGATGGTGTCTATGGGTGACAGGGTGTCACTATGGGTGATGATGATGGTGTCTATGGGTGACAGGGTGTCACTATGGGTGATGATGATGGTGTCTATGGGTGACAGGGTGTCACTATGGGTGATGATGATGGTGTCTATGGTGACAGGGTGTCACTATGGGTGATGATGATGGTGTCTATGGAGTGACAGGGTGTCACTAGGGGTGACAGGGTGTCTATGGGTGACAGGGTGTCACAGTGGGTGATGGTGACGGTGCTGTCATGGCGGGTGATGCCGACGCGTTGCCATAGTGACGCTCTCCCGGGGGGGAGGCAGAGGTGGTACCAATGGCAGCTTGTCACAGTTGCCATGGCAACCACCCCCCCTCCCACCTCCACCACCCGCCCCGCCCCTCTCCTCGACGCACCGCTCTCCGATTGGCAGCCGTGCGGAGGGGCGTGGCGTAGCGCTCTCCCATTGGCAGATGCGCGGCGGGGGCGGTGCCAGGCGCTCGGCGGGCTCTGGAAGGTTCCGGCTGCGCCTCAGTGAGGCGGCGGCGGGGCCGGGATCGGGACCGGGTCCGCGATCGCGATCATATCGCGACATGGGCAAGGACTATTACCGCACGCTGGGGCTGCCCCGCGGCGCCTCGAGCGAGGACGTGCGCCGCGCGTACCGGCGGCAGGCGCTGCGCTTCCACCCGGACAAGAACAAGGAGCCCGGCGCCGAGGAGCGCTTCAAGGAGGTGGCCGAGGCCTACGACGTCCTCAGCGACCCCAAGAAACGGGAGATCTTCGACAAGTACGGGGAGGAGGGTGAGCCATGGGGCAGCTGTGGGGCTGGCAGTGGGGGAGGCCTGGGGCTGGCAGTGGGGCAGGCTATGGGGCTGGCAGTGGGGCAGGCGGTGGGACTGGCAGGCAGTGGGCAGGCGCATGGGGCAGGCCATGAGGCCGTCAGTGGGGCAGGCCTGGGCCTGACATGGAGCAGGCTATGGGGCTGGCAGTGGAGCAGGCCATGAGGCTGTCAGTGGATCAGCCGTGGGGCTGGCAGTGGGGCAGGCTACGGGGCTGGCAGTGGATCAGCTGTGGGGCTGGCAGTGGGGCAGGCTATGGGACTGGTAGGCAGTGAGGCAGGCAGTGGAGCAGTGGTGCAGGCCCATGGGGCAGGCCATGAGGCTGTTAGTGGGGCAGGCCTGGGCCTGACATGGGGCAGGCTATGGGGCTGTCAGTGGAGCAGGCCATGAGGTAGTCAGTGGGTCAGCCATGGGGCTGGCAGTGGGGCAGGCTATGGGGCTGGCAGGCAGTGGGGCTGGCAGTGGGACAGTGGTGCAGGCCCACGGGGCAGGCTATGAGGCTGTCAGTGGGTCAGCTATGGGGCTGTCAGTGGGGCAGGCCTGGGCCTGACAGTGGGGCAGGCTATGGTGCCGGCAGTGGGGCTGGGTGCTGGGCCATGGAGCAGGTAGCAGTGGGGCAGGCTGTGGGGCTGGGTGCCAGGGCATGGAGCAGGCAGCAGTGGGGCAGGTTGTGGGGCCAGCAGTGGGTCAGTTATGGGGCTGTCGGTGGGTCAGCCATGACCCTGACAGTGGGACAGGCTATGGGGCCAGCTGTGGGGCTGGGTGTCAGGCCATGGAGCAGGCAGCAGTGGGGCAGGCTATGGGGCCGGCAGTGGGGCAGGAGCCTGGGGCATGCTGGAGCCGGCTGGGCCTGTTGGGGCCTGTTAGGGCCGTCAGCGGCGTCTGTGCCCGAGTAGAACCGGTTCCCTCAGCGCCACCGCCCCACGCTCTGCCCCACACCCAGCCCCAGCCCCATGCCCTGCCCCATAGCCTGCCCCACAGCCAGCTCCATGCCCAGCCCCACACCCTGCCCCACGCCGGCATTCAGCAGGGATCCTGTCACTAACCTGCATTCCCTTCCCTCCATCCCTGTCCCATCCTATCCTTCCATTCCTTTCCCTCGGTCTCCTTCCCATCTCTCCATCCCCATCCCCATCCCTCTACCACCTTCATCCCCTTACCTCCCCCCCATCCCCTCCTCCCCATCCCCTCCCCCCCATCCCCTCCCCCCCATCCCCTCCCCCCCCATCCCCTCCTCCCCATCCCCTCCTCCCCATCCCCTCCTCCCCATCCCCTCCTCCCCATCCCCTCCTCCCCATCCCCTCCTCCCCATCCCCTCCCCTCCATCCCCTTCCCTCCATCCCCTTCATCCCTTTCCCACCCCTTCCCCCCCCTTCCCCCTCTCCCTGTGCCAGGTCTAAAGGGGGGCACCCCCAGCTCGGGCCCCGGGGGGGTCCCCAATGGCCCCACCTTCACCTACACCTTCCGGGGGGACCCCCACGCCATGTTCGCCGAGTTCTTCGACGGCCGCAACCCCTTCGACACCTTCTTCGTGCAGCGCAACGGCGACGATGAGGACGAGGAGCCCTTCACCACCTTCCACGTGGGCTTCCCCCGTGCCCGCCAGGCCGGCGCCCGCCGCCAGGACCCCCCCGTCCTCTACGACCTCAAGGTCTCCCTCGAGGAGATCTACAGCGGCTGCACCAAGAAGATGAAGATCTCCCACAAGCGCCTCAATCCCGACGGGAAGACGGTGAGGAACGAGGACAAGATCCTCACCATCGAAGTGAAGCGGGGCTGGAAGGAAGGCACCAAAATCACCTTCCCCAAAGAAGGAGACCAGACCCCCACCAACATCCCCGCTGACGTCGTCTTCGTCCTCAAGGACAAACCTCATGGGGTCTTCCGAAGGGAGGGCTCCGACATCGTGTACCCGGCCAAGATCAGCCTCCGGGAGGTGGGCGCGTGGTTGGGATCATGGTGGGAGGGAGCATCAAGGATCAGTTGATCGTGGTCATGGTGGGGATGGCGAGACTGGATTGGTTTGAAGGGGACATCAAGGTTGGGTCGGTCTCGGTCACAGTGGAGACGACAAGGTTGGGTTGAGTCTTGGTCATGGTGGGGACATCAAGAATGGCTTGGTCTTGGTCATGACAAAGACAACAGGATGGGTTTGTCTTGGTCATGGTGCAGATGACAAGGTTGGGATGAGTCTTGGTCATGGTGGGGACATTAAGGTTGGTTTGGTCTTGGTCATGGCAAAGACATCAAGGATGAGTTGGTCTCGGTCATGGTGCAGATGACAAGGTTGGGTTGCATCTTGGTCATGGTGGGGACATCAGGATGGATTGGTCATGGTCATGGTGGGGATATCAAGGATGGGTTGGTCTTGGTGATGGTGCAGATGACAAGGTTGGGTTGAGTCTTGCTCATGGTGGAGATGTCAAGGTCGGGTTGGTCTTCATGGGGGTATCAGAGCTGGGTAGCTCTTGGTGTGGATGTAGTGGGTGAAGGTTGGTTCTGGCCATGGTGGGGAGGTAGTGGCTGAAAATTGGGCATGGTGGGGACATTGAGGTTGGGTTCGTCTTGGTGCTGGTGGTTGGCTCCGTTGGGTGCCAGTTGGCTCCATTGAGTGTGGTTGGTTCCATTGGGTGCCGCTTGTCTCCAGTGGGTGCAGGTTGGCTCCATTGAGTGCTGGTTGGCTCCATTAGGTGCTGGTTGGCTCTGCTGATTGTGGTTGCCTCAAATGGGTGCTGGTTGGCTCCATTGGGTGCAGTTGGCTCCATTGGGTGCTGCTCGTCTCCTTTGGGTGGTGTTCAGTTCCATTGAGTGCCGCTGGGCTCCACTGGCTGCTGGTTGGTTCCGTTGGGTGCCACTGGGCTCTGTTAAGTGCAGTTGGTTCCGTTGTGTGCCATCCTTCTCCATTGGGTGCCACTGGGCTCCATTGGGTGCCGGTTGGCTCCATGGGGTGCTGGTTGATTCTGTTGGATGCCATTCAGCTCCATTGAGTGTGGTTGACTCCACTGGGTGCTGCTTGGCTAAATTGGGTGCTGGTTGGTTCCATTGGGTGCTGGTTGGCTCCATTGGGTGCTGGTTGGTTCCCTTGGGTGCCACTTGGCTCCACTGAGTGTGGTTGGCTCCACTGAGTGTGGTTGGCTCCACTGGGCGCCGTTTGGCTCCATTGAGTGCTGATGGGCTCCATTGGGTTCCGTTTGGCTCCATGGGGTACTGGTTGGTTCTACTGGGTGCCGTTTGGTTCCAATGGGTGCTGCTGGGCTCCATTTAGTGCTGGTTGGCTCCATTGGGTGCCGGTTGGTTCCATTGGGTGCTGCTGGGCTCCATTGGGTGCTGTTGGGTGCCGCTGGGTTCCATTGGGTGCCAGTTTGTTCCATTGGGTGCCGCTGGACTCCGTAGGGTGTCGCTGGGCTCTGTTGGGTGCCGCTGGGCTCTATTGGGTGCCGCTGGGCTCTATTGGGTGCCGCTGGGCTCCGTTGGGTGCCGGTTGGCTCCATCGGCCGTCGCTGTCCCCGCAGGCCCTGTGCGGGTGCACGGTGCACACGCCGACGCTGGACGGCCGCACCATTCCCATGGTGTTCCAGGACATCCTGAAGCCCGGCGTCAAGCGGCGCATCCCGGGCGAGGGCCTGCCCCTGCCGCGCGCCCCGGAGCAGCGCGGGGACCTGGTCATCGAGTTCGAGGTCAAGTTCCCAGACCGGATCCCCCCGGCATCCCGGAGCCTCCTGGAGCAGATCCTGCCCCTCTGACCCCGCCCCCCCCATGGGGCATTTGGGGCCAGCCCCACACACACAAACAAGAGGCAGGCAGGGGCATGGGGGAGCCCCCTCTGCCCCATTGGAGCTCATGGGGTGGCCCCCACACCATCATAGGGTCCATATGGAGGGTGCTGGGGGAGGGCGTGTCCCCCCCCCAACTCCATCTAAGGGGTCCTGCTGGTCCCCCACTATCACAGAGTGGGGCCTGGGGGTCCTTAGGGGGTGTCCCCCCCCCCCATCTTGAGCGTCATGAGGTGTCCTTAGGGTGTCCTATATCCACTCTCTTGGGATGTTCCCTCCACCCCATCTTGCTCATGGGTGACTTCAGGGTGTCCCACCCCCCCTATATTGGGGTCCTGGGGTCCCATCCCCCCCCAACCCCATCTATGAGGTCCTGGGGTGTCCTTAGGGTGCCCACCCCCCCTTCTCTCTGCTCTGGTGGCCTTGGGGTGTCCTTGTCCTGTGTCCACCCCCCATCTCTGTGCTCTGGGCGGGGGGTTTAGGGTCCCCCGCTTGGGGGTCGTGGGGTTCACTGCCCCCCCAATGATTTAGGGGTCTCCAAACTCCATTATAGGGTCCCCATGCCCTTGCCCCCCAATTCTTTGGGGTCCCCCCATCTTCTTCCCCCTAATTTGGGGTCCCCCCATCATTCCCCCCACTTTGGGGTCCCCCCCATCCTCCTCCCCACCTTCATTCTCCACCCCATTTGGGGTTCCCCCCTCCCTCATCTCATCCCTTCCCCAGTTTGGGGTCTTCCCCCCATCATTTCCCCCCCTTGCTCTCCCCCCCCCATCATATCCCCTCCTACTTGGGGTCCCTCCCATCCTTCACCCCCCACTTTGGGGTCCCCCCCATCATTCCCCCCATTACCCCCCACTTTGGGGTCCCCCTCGGAAGGGGGAGGGGCATCACAGTATCCCCTCCCCCCCTCCCCCTTTACCCCCCATCCCAATCCATGGGGGACCCCCCATTGAGTGGGGGGTGTTGGGGGGCCGCGGGCGGCTCTGGAGGGGGTCAAGGGGGGGGGTCTATGGGGGGGGCGGGTCCCTCATATCCTTTGGGATGAATCCGCCCGGAAAAGGGCTGCCTTCCTGCCGGAACTCTCGTGGCTTTGTATAAAGCATCAAACCTGCCCCCGGCTGCGAGCTTTTTTTTGGGGGGACCCCAAAATGGGGTTTGGGACCCCCAGTGTGGGGGTGGGAGCCATAAATGTGGGGTGAGAACCCCCCAAATTGGGGTCTGGGACCCCCAGTTGGGGTCTGGGGTGTCCAAATGGGGACTGGGACCCCCAAAATAGGGTCTGGGACCCCTAAATTGGTCTCTGGGATCCCCAAATGGGGACTGGAACCCCCCAAATGGGGTCTGGGACCCCCAAAATAGGGACTGGGACCCCCAAATTGGGGTGTGGGGGCCATAAATGGGATCTGGGACCCCCCCAAATGGGGTTTGGGAGCCATAAATGTGGGGTGGGACCCCCAAATTGGGGTGTGGGAGCCATAAATGGGGTCTGGACCCCCAAATGAAGACTGGGACATGAAAATGGGGTCTGGGAGGCTCAAATCTGGGGTGAGACCCCCCCCACTGGGGTCTGGGACCCCCAAATTGGGGTTTGAGACCCCCAGATGGGGACTGGGACCCCCAAAATAGGGTTTAGGAGCCATAAATGTGGGATGAGACCCCCCAACGGGGTCTGGGACCCCCAAATTGGCATTTGCGACCCCCAAAATAGGGTCTGGGACCCCCAATTTGGGGTGTGGGGGCCATAAATGGGGTCTGGGACCTCCCTAAATGGGTTTGGGAGCCATAAATGTGGGGTCGGACCCCCCCAATGGGGTCTGGGACCCCCAAAATGGGTCCTATGCCCCCAAAGGGGTCTGGGACCGTGGGTCCTCCCGCCCGCCGTGGGGCGCAATTCCCGGTACCGCCCACCCCGGGGACTCGGAGCTCTCGCTCCTGATTGGCTGTGGGCGGCCCCACCCTCGGGGGAATGCGAGGCCGGGCGCGCCCACCGCCCGGAGCGCAGGGGGGGAGCCCTTTCCTGCCCACGCCACCTCCCATTGGTCAGCGGGGCGGGGCGGCGGCGCTGATTA